>NW_026060780.1:522500-527500 GCF_929443795.1 Astur gentilis
GCTTGCCCACAGGAGGAACATCTCATCGCTCTCGTCCTCGGCAGAGCCTGATTCCGAAAAGGCACACGTACGGCTCCTTATCCCACACGGAAGGTGGCAGCCCTGAAAGCTGTTGCTGGTCTTCACCGTCCCCCTGCAGCCTATTCACAGGCACAAGAGGATCTGGGACCCGGGCTTGCCCAGAGGAGGAACATCTCATGGCTCTCGTCCTCGGCAGAGTCTGATTCTGGAAAGGCACACGTCCGGCTCCTTGTCCCACACGGAAGGTGGCAGCCCTGAAAGCTGTTGCTGGTCTTCACCGTCCCCCTGCAGCCTATTCACACGCACAAGAGGATCTGGGACCCGGGCTTGCCCACAGGAGGAACATCTCATGGCTCTCTTCCTCGGCAGAGCCTGATTCCGAAAAGGCACATGTACGGCTCCTTATCCCACACGGAAGATGGCAGCCTTGAAAGCTGTTGCTGGTCTTCACGGTCCCCCTGCAGCCTATTCACAGGCATAATAGGATTCAGTACCCGGGCATGCCCAGAGGAGGAACATCTCATGGCTCTCGTCCTCGGCAGAGCCCGATTCCGAAAAGGCACACGTCCGGCTCCTTGTCCCACAAGGAAGGTGGCAGCCCTGAAAGCTGTTGCTGGTCTTCACCGTCCCCCTGCAGCCTATTCACAGGCACAACAGGATCTGGGAGACGGGCTTGCCCAGAGGAGGAAAATCTCATGGCTCTCGTCCTCGGCAGGGCCTCTTTCCGTAAAGGCACACGTCCGGCTCCTTGTCCCACACGGAAGCTGGCAGACCTGAAAGCTGTTGCTGGTCTTCACCGTCCCCCTGCAGCCTATTCACAGGCACAACAGGATCTGGGGCCCGGGCTTGCCCAGAGGAGGAACATCTCATGGCTCTCGTCCTCGGCAGAGCCTGATTCCGGAAAGGCACATGTCCGGCTCCTTGTCCCACACGGAAGGTGGCAGGCTGGAAAGATGTTGCTGGTCTTCACCGTCCCCCTGCAGCCTATTCACAGGTATAACAGGATCTAGGACCCGGGCTTGCCCAGAGGAGGAACATGTCATGGCTCTCGTCCTCGGCAGGGCCTCTTTCCGAAAAGGCACACGTCTGGCTCCTTGTCCCACACGGAAGGTGTCAGGCCGGAAAGCTGTTGCTGGTCTTCACCGTCCCCCTGCAGCCTATTCACAGGCAGAACAGGATCTGGGACCCGGGCTTGCCCAGAGGAGGAACATCTCATGGCTCTCGTCCTCGGCAGAGCCTGAATCCCAAAAGGCACACGTGCGGCTCCTTGTCCCACACGGAAGGTGGCAGCCCTGAAAGCTGTTGCTGGTCTTCACCGTCCCCCTGCAGCCTATTCACAGGCACAACAGGATCTGGGACCCGGGCTTGCCCAGAGGAGGAACATCTCATGGCTCTCGTCCTCGGCAGAGTCTAATTCTGGAAAGGCACACGTCCGGCTCCTTGTCCCACACGGAAGGTGGCAGCCCTGAAAGCTGTTGCTGGTCTTCACCGTCCCCCTGCAGCCTATTCACACGCACAAGAGGATCTGGGACCCGGGCTTGCCCACAGGAGGAACATCTCATCGCTCTCGTCCTCGGCAGAGCCTGATTCCGAAAAGGCACACGTACGGCTCCTTATCCCACACGGAAGGTGGCAGCCCTGAAAGCTGTTGCTGGTCTTCACCGTCCCCCTGCAGCCTATTCACAGGCACAAGAGGATCTGGGACCCGGGCTTGCCCAGAGGAGGAACATCTCATGGCTCTCGTCCTCGGCAGAGTCTGATTCTGGAAAGGCACACGTCCGGCTCCTTGTCCCACACGGAAGGTGGCAGCCCTGAAAGCTGTTGCTGGTCTTCACCGTCCCCCTGCAGCCTATTCACACGCACAAGAGGATCTGGGACCCGGGCTTGCCCACAGGAGGAACATCTCATGGCTCTCTTCCTCGGCAGAGCCTGATTCCGAAAAGGCACATGTACGGCTCCTTATCCCACACGGAAGATGGCAGCCTTGAAAGCTGTTGCTGGTCTTCACGGTCCCCCTGCAGCCTATTCACAGGCATAATAGGATTCAGTACCCGGGCATGCCCAGAGGAGGAACATCTCATGGCTCTCGTCCTCGGCAGAGCCCGATTCCGAAAAGGCACACGTCCGGCTCCTTGTCCCACAAGGAAGGTGGCAGCCCTGAAAGCTGTTGCTGGTCTTCACCGTCCCCCTGCAGCCTATTCACAGGCACAACAGGATCTGGGAGACGGGCTTGCCCAGAGGAGGAACATCTCATGGCTCTCGTCCTCGGCAGGGCCTCTTTCCGTAAAGGCACACGTCCGGCTCCTTGTCCCACACGGAAGCTGGCAGACCTGAAAGCTGTTGCTGGTCTTCACCGTCCCCCTGCAGCCTATTCACAGGCACAACAGGATCTGGGGCCCGGGCTTGCCCAGAGGAGGAACATCTCATGGCTCTCGTCCTCGGCAGAGCCTGATTCCGGAAAGGCACATGTCCGGCTCCTTGTCCCACACGGAAGGTGGCAGGCTGGAAAGATGTTGCTGGTCTTCACCGTCCCCCTGCAGCCTATTCACAGGTATAACAGGATCTAGGACCCGGGCTTGCCCAGAGGAGGAACATGTCATGGCTCTCGTCCTCGGCAGGGCCTCTTTCCGAAAAGGCACACGTCTGGCTCCTTGTCCCACACGGAAGGTGTCAGGCCGGAAAGCTGTTGCTGGTCTTCACCGTCCCCCTGCAGCCTATTCACAGGCAGAACAGGATCTGGGACCCGGGCTTGCCCAGAGGAGGAACATCTCATGGCTCTCGTCCTCGGCAGAGCCTGAATCCCAAAAGGCACACGTGCGGCTCCTTGTCCCACACGGAAGGTGGCAGCCCTGAAAGCTGTTGCTGGTCTTCACCGTCCCCCTGCAGCCTATTCACAGGCACAACAGGATCTGGGACCCGGGCTTGCCCAGAGGAGGAACATCTCATGGCTCTCGTCCTCGGCAGAGTCTAATTCTGGAAAGGCACACGTCCGGCTCCTTGTCCCACACGGAAGGTGGCAGCCCTGAAAGCTGTTGCTGGTCTTCACCGTCCCCCTGCAGCCTATTCACACGCACAAGAGGATCTGGGACCCGGGCTTGCCCACAGGAGGAACATCTCATCGCTCTCGTCCTCGGCAGAGCCTGATTCCGAAAAGGCACACGTACGGCTCCTTATCCCACACGGAAGGTGGCAGCCCTGAAAGCTGTTGCTGGTCTTCACCGTCCCCCTGCAGCCTATTCACAGGCACAAGAGGATCTGGGACCCGGGCTTGCCCAGAGGAGGAACATCTCATGGCTCTCGTCCTCGGCAGAGTCTGATTCTGGAAAGGCACACGTCCGGCTCCTTGTCCCACACGGAAGGTGGCAGCCCTGAAAGCTGTTGCTGGTCTTCACCGTCCCCCTGCAGCCTATTCACACGCACAAGAGGATCTGGGACCCGGGCTTGCCCACAGGAGGAACATCTCATCGCTCTCGTCCTCGGCAGAGCCTGATTCCGAAAAGGCACACGTACGGCTCCTTATCCCACACGGATGATGGCAGCCTTGAAAGCTGTTGCTGGTCTTCACGGTCCCCCTGCAGCCTATTCACAGGCATAATAGGATTCAGTACCCGGGCATGCCCAGAGGAGGAACATCTCATGGCTCTCGTCCTCGGCAGAGCCCGATTCCGAAAAGGCACACATCCGGCTCCTTGTCCCACAAGGAAGGTGGCAGCCCTGAAAGCTGTTGCTGGTCTTCACCGTCCCCCTGCAGCCTATTCACAGGTACAACAGGATCTGGGAGACGGGCTTGCCCAGAGGAGGAACATCTCATGGCTCTCGTCCTCGGCAGGGCCTCTTTCCGTAAAGGCACACGTCCGGCTCCTTGTCCCACACGGAAGCTGGCAGACCTGAAAGCTGTTGCTGGTCTTCACCGTCCCCCTGCAGCCTATTCACAGGCACAACAGGATCTGGGGCCCGGGCTTGCCCAGAGGAGGAACATCTCATGGCTCTCGTCCTCGGCAGAGCCTGATTCCGGAAAGGCACATGTCCGGCTCCTTGTCCCACACGGAAGGTGGCAGGCTGGAAAGATGTTGCTGGTCTTCACCGTCCCCCTGCAGCCTATTCACAGGTATAACAGGATCTGGGACCCGGGCTTGCCCAGAGGAGGAACATGTCATGGCTCTCGTCCTCGGCAGGGCCTCTTTCCGAAAAGGCACACGTCTGGCTCCTTGTCCCACACGGAAGGTGTCAGGCCGGAAAGCTGTTGCTGGTCTTCACCGTCCCCCTGCAGCCTATTCACAGGCAGAACAGGATCTGGGACCCGGGCTTGCCCAGAGGAGGAACATCTCATGGCTCTCGTCCTCGGCAGAGCCTGAATCCGAAAAGGCACACGTGCGGCTCCTTGTCCCACACGGAAGGTGGCAGCCCTGAAAGCTGTTGCTGGTCTTCACCGTCCCCCTGCAGCCTATTCACAGGCACAACAGGATCTGGGACCCGGGCTTGCCCAGAGGAGGAACATCTCATGGCTCTCGTCCTCGGCAGAGTCTAATTCTGGAAAGGCACACGTCCGGCTCCTTGTCCCACACGGAAGGTGGCAGCCCTGAAAGCTGTTGCTGGTCTTCACCGTCCCCCTGCAGCCTATTCACACGCACAAGAGGATCTGGGACCCGGGCTTGCCCACAGGAGGAACATCTCATCGCTCTCGTCCTCGGCAGAGCCTGAATCCGAAAAGGCACACGTACGGCTCCTTATCCCACACGGAAGGTGGCAGCCCTGAAAGCTGTTGCTGGTCTTCACCGTCCCCCTGCAGCCTATTCACAGGCACAAGAGGATCTGGGACCCGGGCTTGCCCAGAGGAGGAACATCTCATGGCTCTCGTCCTCGGCAGAGTCTGATTCTGGAAAGGCACACGTCCGGCTCCTTGTCCCACACGGAAGGTGGCAGCCCTGAAAGCTGTTGCTGGTCTTCACCGTCCCCCTGCAGCCTATTCACACGCACAA
>NW_026060780.1:532500-537500 GCF_929443795.1 Astur gentilis
CTTCACCGTCCCCCTGCAGCCTATTCACAGGCACAACAGGATCTGGGATACGGGCTTGCCCAGAGGAGGAAAATCTCATGGCTATCGCCCTCAGCAGAACCTGTTTCGGAAACGGCACACATCCTGCACCTTGTCAGAAAAGGTTTACAGTTAGGGTTAGGGTTTAGGGTTAGGGTTAGGGGTTAGGGTTAGGTTAGGCTTAGGTTTAGGGTTAGGGTTCGGTTAGGGTTAGGGTTAGGTTTAGGGTTAGGGTTAGGGTTAGGGTTAGGGGTTAGGGTTAGGGTTAGGGTTAGGGTCAGGTTTAGGGTTAGGGTTAGGGCCATTAGGGTTAGGGTTAGGGTTAGGGGTTAGGGTTAGGGTTAGGGTTAGGGGTTAGGGTTAGGGTTAGGGTTTAGGGTTAGTGTTAAGGGGTTAGGGTTAGGGTTAGGGTTAGGGTCGTTAGGGATGGGCTTAGGGTTAGGGTTAGGGGTTAGGGTTAGGGTTAGGGTCAGGGTTAGTCTCTCGTCCTCGGCAGAGCCTGTTTCCGAAAGGGCACACGTCCGGCTCCTTGTCCCACACGGAAGGTGGCAGCCCTGAAAGCTTTTCCTGGTCTTCACCGACCCCCTGCAGCTTATTCACAGGCACAACAGGATCTGGGACCCTGGCTTGCCCAGAGGAGGAACATCTCATGGCTCTCGTCCTCGGAAGAGCGTGATTCCAGAAAGGCACACATCCGGCTCCTTGTCCCACACGGAAGGTGGCAGCCCTGAAAGCTGTTGCTGGTCTTCACCGTCCCCTTGCAGCCTATTCACAGGCACAACAAGATCTGGGACCCGGGCTTGCCCAGAGTAGGAACATCTCATGGCTCTCGTCCTCGACAGGGCCTGTTTCCGAAAAGGCACAAGTCCGGCTCCTTGTCCCACACGGAAGTTGGCACCCCTGAAGGATGTTGCTGGTCTTCACCGTCCCCCTGCAGCCTATTCACAGGCACAACAGGATCTGGGACCCGGGCTTGCCCAGAGGAGGAACATCTCATGGCTCTCGTCCTCGGCAGAGCCTGATTCCGGAAAGGCACACGTCTGGCTCCTTGTCCCACACGGAAGGTGGCAGCCCTGAAAGCTGTTGCTGGTCTTCACCATCCCCCTGCAGCCTATTCACAGGTACAACAGGATTCAGGACCCGAGCTTGCCAAGAGGAGGAACATCTCATGGCTCTCGTCCTCAGCAGAGCCTGTTTCCGAGAAGGCACACGTCCGGCTCCTTGTCCCACACGGAAGGTGGCAGCCCTGAAAGCTGTTGCTGGTCTTCACCGTCCCCCTGCAGCCTATTCACAGGCACAACAGGATCTGGGACCCGGGCTTGCCCAGAGGAGGAACATCTCATGGCTCTCGTCCTCGGCAGAGCCTGATTCTGGAAAGGCACACGTCCGGCTCCTTGTCCCACACGGAAGGTGGCAGGCCGGAAAGATTTTGCTGGTCTTCACCGTCCCCCTGCAGCCTATTCACAGGCACAACAGGATCTGGGACCGGGGCTTGCCCAGAGGAGGAACATCTCATGGCTCTCGTCCTCGGCAGAGCCTGATTCTGGAAAGGCACACGACCGGCTCCTTGTCCCACACGGAAGGTGGCAGGCTGGAAAGATGTTGCTGGTCTTCACCGTCCCCCTGCAGCCTATTCACAGGTATAACAGGATCTGGGACCCGGGCTTGCCCAGAGGAGTAACATGTCATGGCTCTCGTCCTCGGCAGGGCCTCTTTCCGAAAAGGCACACGTCTGGCTCCTTGTCCCACACGGAAGGTGTCAGGCCGGAAAGCTGTTGCTGGTCTTCACCGTCCCCCTGCAGCCTATTCACAGGCAGAACAGGATCTGGGACCCGGGCTTGCCCAGAGGAGGAACATCTCATGGCTCTCGTCCTCGGCAGAGCCTGAATCCGAAAAGGCACACGTGCGGCTCCTTGTCCCACACGGAAGGTGGCAGCCCTGAAAGCTGTTGCTGGTCTTCACCGTCCCCCTGCAGCCTATTCACACGCACAAGAGGATCTGGGACCCGGGCTTGCCCACAGGAGGAACATCTCATCGCTCTCGTCCTCGGCAGAGCCTGATTCCGAAAAGGCACACGTACGGCTCCTTATCCCACACGGAAGGTGGCAGCCCTGAAAGCTGTTGCTGGTCTTCACCGTCCCCCTGCAGCCTATTCACAGGCACAAGAGGATCTGGGACCCGGGCTTGCCCAGAGGAGGAACATCTCATGGCTCTCGTCCTCGGCAGAGTCTGATTCTGGAAAGGCACACGTCCGGCTCCTTGTCCCACACGGAAGGTGGCAGCCCTGAAAGCTGTTGCTGGTCTTCACCGTCCCCCTGCAGCCTATTCACACGCACAAGAGGATCTGGGACCCGGGCTTGCCCACAGGAGGAACATCTCATCGCTCTCGTCCTCGGCAGAGCCTGATTGCGAAAAGGCACACGTACGGCTCCTTATCCCACACGGAAGATGGCAGCCTTGAAAGCTGTTGCTGGTCTTCACGGTCCCCCTGCAGCCTATTCACAGGCATAATAGGATTCAGTACCCGGGCATGCCCAGAGGAGGAACATCTCATGGCTCTCGTCCTCGGCAGAGCCCGATTCCGAAAGGCACACGTCCGGCTCCTTGTCCCACAAGGAAGGTGGCAGCCCTGAAAGCTGTTGCTGGTCTTCACCGTCCCCCTGCAGCCTATTCACAGGTACAACAGGATCTGGGAGACGGGCTTGCCCAGAGGAGGAACATCTCATGGCTCTCGTCCTCGGCAGGGCCTCTTTCCGTAAAGGCACACGTCCGGCTCCTTGTCCCACACGGAAGGTGGCAGCCCTGAAAGCTGTTGCTGGTCTTCACCGTCCCCCTGCAGCCTATTCACAGGCACAACAGGATCTGGGACCCGGGCTTGCCCAGAGGAGGAACATCTCATGGCTCTCGTCCTCGGCAGAGCCTGATTCCGGAAAGGCACATGTCCGGCTCCTTGTCCCACACGGAAGGTGGCAGGCTGGAAAGATGTTGCTGGTCTTCACCGTCCCCCTGCAGCCTATTCACAGGTATAACAGGATCTGGGACCCGGGCTTGCCCAGAGGAGGAACATGTCATGGCTCTCGTCCTCGGCAGGGCCTCTTTCCGAAAAGGCACACGTCTGGCTCCTTGTCCCACACGGAAGGTGTCAGGCCGGAAAGCTGTTGCTGGTCTTCACCGTCCCCCTGCAGCCTATTCACAGGCAGAACAGGATCTGGGACCCGGGCTTGCCCAGAGGAGGAACATCTCATGGCTCTCGTCCTCGGCAGAGCCTGAATCCGAAAAGGCACACGTGCGGCTCCTTATCCCACACGGAAGGTGGCAGCCCTGAAAGCTGTTGCTGGTCTTCACTGTCCCCCTGCAGCCTATTCACAGGCACAACAGGATCTGGGACCCGGGCTTGCCCAGAGGAGGAACATCTCATGGCTCTCGTCCTCGGCAGAGTCTAATTCTGGAAAGGCACACGTCCGGCTCCTTGTCCCACACGGAAGGTGGCAGCCCTGAAAGCTGTTGCTGGTCTTCACCGTCCCCCTGCAGCCTATTCACACGCACAAGAGGATCTGGGACCCGGGCTTGCCCACAGGAGGAACATCTCATCGCTCTCGTCCTCGGCAGAGCCTGATTCCGAAAAGGCACACGTACGGCTCCTTATCCCACACGGAAGGTGGCAGCCCTGAAAGCTGTTGCTGGTCTTCACCGTCCCCCTGCAGCCTATTCACAGGCACAAGAGGATCTGGGACCCGGGCTTGCCCAGAGGAGGAACATCTCATGGCTCTCGTCCTCGGCAGAGTCTGATTCTGGAAAGGCACACGTCCGGCTCCTTGTCCCACACGGAAGGTGGCAGCCCTGAAAGCTGTTGCTGGTCTTCACCGTCCCCCTGCAGCCTATTCACACGCACAAGAGGATCTGGGACCCGGGCTTGCCCACAGGAGGAACATCTCATCGCTCTCGTCCTCGGCAGAGCCTGATTCCGAAAAGGCACATGTACGGCTCCTTATCCCACACGGAAGATGGCAGCCTTGAAAGCTGTTGCTGGTCTTCACGGTCCCCCTGCAGCCTATTCACAGGCATAATAGGATTCAGTACCCGGGCATGCCCAGAGGAGGAACATCTCATGGCTCTCGTCCTCGGCAGAGCCCGATTCCGAAAGGCACATGTCCGGCTCCTTGTCCCACAAGGAAGGTGGCAGCCCTGAAAGCTGTTGCTGGTCTTCACCGTCCCCCTGCAGCCTATTCACAGGTACAACAGGATCTGGGAGACGGGCTTGCCCAGAGGAGGAACATCTCATGGCTCTCGTCCTCGGCAGGGCCTCTTTCCGTAAAGGCACACGTCCGGCTCCTTGTCCCACACGGAAGGTGGCAGCCCTGAAAGCTGTTGCTGGTCTTCACCGTCCCCCTGCAGCCTATTCACAGGCACAACAGGATCTGGGACCCGGGCTTGCCCAGAGGAGGAACATCTCATGGCTCTCGTCCTCGGCAGAGCCTGATTCCGGAAAGGCACATGTCCGGCTCCTTGTCCCACACGGAAGGTGGCAGGCTGGAAAGATGTTGCTGGTCTTCACCGTCCCCCTGCAGCCTATTCACAGGTATAACAGGATCTGGGACCCGGGCTTGCCCAGAGGAGGAACATGTCATGGCTCTCGTCCTCGGCAGGGCCTCTTTCCGAAAAGGCACACGTGCGGCTCCTTGTCCCACACGGAAGGTGTCAGGCCGGAAAGCTGTTGCTGGTCTTCACCGTCCCCCTGCAGCCTATTCACAGGCAGAACAGGATCTGGGACCCGGGCTTGCCCAGAGGAGGAACATCTCATGGCTCTCGTCCTCGGCAGAGCCTGAATCCGAAAAGGCACACGTGCGGCTCCTTGTCCCACACGGAAGGTGGCAGCCCTGAAAGCTGTTGCTGGTCTTCACCGTCCCCCTGCAGCCTATTCACAGGCACAACAGGATCTGGGACCCGGGCTTGCCCAGAGGAGGAACATCTCATGGCTCTCG
>NW_026060780.1:542500-550000 GCF_929443795.1 Astur gentilis
GGTTAGGGTTAGGGTTAGGTTTAGGGTTAGGGTTAGGGTTAGGGTTAGGGGTTAGGGTTAGGGTTAGGGCCATTAGGGTTAGGGTTAGGGTTAGGGTTTAGGGTTAGGGTTAGGGGTTAGGGTTAGGGTTAGGGTTAGGGTCAGGGTTAGTCTCTCGTCCTCGGCAGAGCCTGTTTCCGAAAGGGCACACGTCCGGCTCCTTGTCCCACACGGAAGGTGGCAGCCCTGAAAGCTTTTCCTGGTCTTCACCGTCCCCCTGCAGCTTATTCACAGGCACAACAGGATCTGGGACCCTGGCTTGCCCAGAGGAGGAACATCTCATGGCTCTCGTCCTCGGCAGAGCCTGATTCCGGAAAGGCACACATCCGGCTCCTTGTCCCACACGGAAGGTGGCAGCCCTGAAAGCTGTTGCTGGTCTTCACCGTCCCCCTGCAGCCTATTCACAGGCACAACAAGATCTGGGACCCGGGCTTGCCCAGAGGAGGAACATCTCATGGCTCTCGTCCTCGGCAGGGCCTCTTTCCGAAAAGGCACACGTCCGGCTCCTTGTCCCACACGGAAGTTGGCACCCCTGAAGGATGTTGCTGGTCTTCACCGTCCCCCTGCAGCCTATTCACAGGCACAACAGGATTCATGACGCGGGATTGCCCAGAGGAGGAACATCTCATGGCTCTCGTCCTTGGCAGGGCCTCTTTCCGAAAAGGCACACGTCCGGCTCCTTGTCCCACACGGAAGGTGGCAGCCCTGAAAGATGTTGATGGTCTTCACCGTCCCCCTGCAGCCTATTCACAGGCACAACAGGATTCACGACGCGGGCTTGCCCAGAGGCGGAACATCTCATGGCTCTCGTCCTCGGCGGAGCCTGATTCCGGAAAGGCACACGTCCGGCTCCTTGTCCCACACAGAAGGTGGCAGCCCTGAAAGCTGTTGCTGGTCTTCACCGTCCCCCTGCAGCCTATTCACAGGCACAACAGGATCTGGGACCCGGGCTTGCCCAGAGGAGGAACATCTCATGGCTCTCGTCCTCGGCAGAGCCTGATTCTGGAAAGGCACACGTCCGGCTCCTTGTCCCACACGGAAGGTGGCAGGCCGGAAAGATGTTGCTGGTCTTCACCGTCCCCCTGCAGCCTATTCACAGGCACAACAGGATCTGGGACCGGGGCTTGCCCAGAGGAGGAACATCTCATGGCTCTCGTCCTCGGCAGAGCCTGATTCTGGAAAGGCACACGACCGGCTCCTTGTCCCACACGGAAGGTGGCAGGCTGGAAAGATGTTGCTGGTCTTCACCGTCCCCCTGCAGCCTATTCACAGGTATAACAGGATCTGGGACCCGGGCTTGCCCAGAGGAGTAACATGTCATGGCTCTCGTCCTCGGCAGGGCCTCTTTCCGAAAAGGCACACGTCTGGCTCCTTGTCCCACACGGAAGGTGTCAGGCCGGAAAGCTGTTGCTGGTCTTCACCGTCCCCCTGCAGCCTATTCACAGGCAGAACAGGATCTGGGACCCGGGCTTGCCCAGAGGAGGAACATCTCATGGCTCTCGTCCTCGGCAGAGCCTGATTCCGAAAAGGCACACGTACGGCTCCTTATCCCACACGGAAGGTGGCAGCCCTGAAAGCTGTTGCTGGTCTTCACCGTCCCCCTGCAGCCTATTCACACGCACAAAAGGATCTGGGACCCGGGCTTGCCCACAGGAGGAACATCTCATCGCTCTCGTCCTCGGCAGAGCCTGATTCCGAAAAGGCACACGTACGGCTCCTTATCCCACACGGAAGGTGGCAGCCCTGAAAGCTGTTGCTGGTCTTCACCGTCCCCCTGCAGCCTATTCACAGGCACAAGAGGATCTGGGACCCGGGCTTGCCCAGAGGAGGAACATCTCATGGCTCTCGTCCTCGGCAGAGTCTGATTCTGGAAAGGCACACGTCCGGCTCCTTGTCCCACACGGAAGGTGGCAGCCCTGAAAGCTGTTGCTGGTCTTCACCGTCCCCCTGCAGCCTATTCACACGCACAAGAGGATCTGGGACCCGGGCTTGCCCACAGGAGGAACATCTCATCGCTCTCGTCCTCGGCAGAGCCTGATTCCGAAAAGGCACACGTACGGCTCCTTATCCCACACGGAAGATGGCAGCCTTGAAAGCTGTTGCTGGTCTTCACGGTCCCCCTGCAGCCTATTCACAGGCATAATAGGATTCAGTACCCGGGCATGCCCAGAGGAGGAACATCTCATGGCTCTCGTCCTCGGCAGAGCCCGATTCCGAAAGGCACACGTCCGGCTCCTTGTCCCACAAGGAAGGTGGCAGCCCTGAAAGCTGTTGCTGGTCTTCACCGTCCCCCTGCAGCCTATTCACAGGTACAACAGGATCTCGGAGACAGGCTTGCCCAGAGGAGGAACATCTCATGGCTCTCGTCCTCGGCAGGGCCTCTTTCCGTAAAGGCACACGTCCGGCTCCTTGTCCCACACGGAAGGTGGCAGCCCTGAAAGCTGTTGCTGGTCTTCACCGTCCCCCTGCAGCCTATTCACAGGCACAACAGGATCTGGGACCCGGGCTTGCCCAGAGGAGGAACATCTCATGGCTCTCGTCCTCGGCAGAGCCTGATTCCGGAAAGGCACATGTCCGGCTCCTTGTCCCACACGGAAGGTGGCAGGCTGGAAAGATGTTGCTGGTCTTCACCGTCCCCCTGCAGCCTATTCACAGGTATAACAGGATCTGGGACCCGGGCTTGCCCAGAGGAGGAACATGTCATGGCTCTCGTCCTCGGCAGGGCCTCTTTCCGAAAAGGCACACGTCTGGCTCCTTGTCCCACACGGAAGGTGTCAGGCCGGAAAGCTGTTGCTGGTCTTCACCGTCCCCCTGCAGCCTATTCACAGGCAGAACAGGATCTGGGACCCGGGCTTGCCCAGAGGAGGAACATCTCATGGCTCTCGTCCTCGGCAGAGCCTGAATCCGAAAAGGCACACGTGCGGCTCCTTATCCCACACGGAAGGTGGCAGCCCTGAAAGCTGTTGCTGGTCTTCACTGTCCCCCTGCAGCCTATTCACAGGCACAACAGGATCTGGGACCCGGGCTTGCCCAGAGGAGGAACATCTCATGGCTCTCGTCCTCGGCAGAGTCTAATTCTGGAAAGGCACACGTCCGGCTCCTTGTCCCACACGGAAGGTGGCAGCCCTGAAAGCTGTTGCTGGTCTTCACCGTCCCCCTGCAGCCTATTCACACGCACAAGAGGATCTGGGACCCGGGCTTGCCCACAGGAGGAACATCTCATCGCTCTCGTCCTCGGCAGAGCCTGATTCCGAAAAGGCACACGTACGGCTCCTTATCCCACACGGAAGGTGGCAGCCCTGAAAGCTGTTGCTGGTCTTCACCGTCCCCCTGCAGCCTATTCACAGGCACAAGAGGATCTGGGACCCGGGCTTGCCCACAGGAGGAACATCTCATGGCTCTCGTCCTCGGCAGAGTCTGATTCTGGAAAGGCACACGTCCGGCTCCTTGTCCCACACGGAAGGTGGCAGCCCTGAAAGCTGTTGCTGGTCTTCACCGTCCCCCTGCAGCCTATTCACACGCACAAGAGGATCTGGGACCCGGGCTTGCCCACAGGAGGAACATCTCATCGCTCTCGTCCTCGGCAGAGCCTGATTCCGAAAAGGCACATGTACGGCTCCTTATCCTACACGGAAGATGGCAGCCTTGAAAGCTGTTGCTGGTCTTCACGGTCCCCCTGCAGCCTATTCACAGGCATAATAGGATTCAGTACCCGGGCATGCCCAGAGGAGGAACATCTCATGGCTCTCGTCCTCGGCAGAGCCCGATTCCGAAAGGCACATGTCCGGCTCCTTGTCCCACAAGGAAGGTGGCAGCCCTGAAAGCTGTTGCTGGTCTTCACCGTCCCCCTGCAGCCTATTCACAGGTACAACAGGATCTGGGAGACGGGCTTGCCCAGAGGAGGAACATCTCATGGCTCTCGTCCTCGGCAGGGCCTCTTTCCGTAAAGGCACACGTCCGGCTCCTTGTCCCACACGGAAGGTGGCAGCCCTGAAAGCTGTTGCTGGTCTTCACCGTCCCCCTGCAGCCTATTCACAGGCACAACAGGATCTGGGACCCGGGCTTGCCCAGAGGAGGAACATCTCATGGCTCTCGTCCTCGGCAGAGCCTGATTCCGGAAAGGCACATGTCCGGCTCCTTGTCCCACACGGAAGGTGGCAGGCTGGAAAGATGTTGCTGGTCTTCACCGTCCCCCTGCAGCCTATTCACAGGTACAACAGGATCTGGGACCCGGGCTTGCCCAGAGGAGGAACATGTCATGGCTCTCGTCCTCGGCAGGGCCTCTTTCCGAAAAGGCACACGTGCGGCTCCTTGTCCCACACGGAAGGTGTCAGGCCGGAAAGCTGTTGCTGGTCTTCACCGTCCCCCTGCAGCCTATTCACAGGCAGAACAGGATCTGGGACCCGGGCTTGCCCAGAGGAGGAACATCTCATGGCTCTCGTCCTCGGCAGAGCCTGAATCCGAAAAGGCACACGTGCGGCTCCTTGTCCCACACGGAAGGTGGCAGCCCTGAAAGCTGTTGCTGGTCTTCACCGTCCCCCTGCAGCCTATTCACAGGCAACACAGGATCTGGGACCCGGGCTTGCCCAGAGGAGTAACATCTCATGGCTCTCGTCCTCGGCAGAGTCTAATTCTGGAAAGGCACACGTCCGGCTCCTTGTCCCACACGGAAGGTGGCAGCCCTGAAAGCTGTTGCTGGTCTTCACCGTCCCCCTGCAGCCTATTCACACGCACAAGAGGATCTGGGACCCGGGCTTGCCCACAGGAGGAACATCTCATCGCTCTCGTCCTCGGCAGAGCCTGATTCCGAAAAGGCACACGTACGGCTCCTTATCCCACACGGAAGGTGGCAGCCCTGAAAGCTGTTGCTGGTCTTCACCGTCCCCCTGCAGCCTATTCACAGGCACAAGAGGATCTGGGACCCGGGCTTGCCCAGAGGAGGAACATCTCATGGCTCTCGTCCTCGGCAGAGTCTGATTCTGGAAAGGCACACGTCCGGCTCCTTGTCCCACACGGAAGGTGGCAGCCCTGAAAGCTGTTGCTGGTCTTCACCGTCCCCCTGCAGCCTATTCACACGCACAAGAGGATCTGGGACCCGGGCTTGCCCACAGGAGGAACATCTCATCGCTCTCGTCCTCGGCAGAGCCTGATTCCGAAAAGGCACACGTACGGCTCCTTATCCCACACGGAAGATGGCAGCCTTGAAAGCTGTTGCTGGTCTTCACGGTCCCCCTGCAGCCTATTCACAGGCATAATAGGATTCAGTACCCAGGCATGCCCAGAGGAGGAACATCTCATGGCTCTCGTCCTCGGCAGAGCCCGATTCCGAAAAGGCACACGTCCGGCTCCTTGTCCCACAAGGAAGGTGGCAGCCCTGAAAGCTGTTGCTGGTCTTCACCGTCCCCCTGCAGCCTATTCACAGGTACAACAGGATCTGGGAGACGGGCTTGCCCAGAGGAGGAACATCTCATGGCTCTCGTCCTCGGCAGGGCCTCTTTCCGTAAAGGCACACGTCCGGCTCCTTGTCCCACACGGAAGGTGGCAGCCCTGAAAGCTGTTGCTGGTCTTCACCGTCCCCCTGCAGCCTATTCACAGGCACAACAGGATCTGGGACCCGGGCTTGCCCAGAGGAGGAACATCTCATGGCTCTCGTCCTCGGCAGAGCCTGATTCCGGAAAGGCACATGTCCGGCTCCTTGTCCCACACGGAAGGTGGCAGGCTGGAAAGATGTTGCTGGTCTTCACCGTCCCCCTGCAGCCTATTCACAGGTATAACAGGATCTGGGACCCGGGCTTGCCCAGAGGAGGAACATGTCATGGCTCTCGTCCTCGGCAGGGCCTCTTTCCGAAAAGGCACACGTCTGGCTCCTTGTCCCACACGGAAGGTGTCAGGCCGGAAAGCTGTTGCTGGTCTTCACCGTCCCCCTGCAGCCTATTCACAGGCAGAACAGGATCTGGGACCCGGGCTTGCCCAGAGGAGGAACATCTCATGGCTCTCGTCCTCGGCAGAGCCTGAATCCGAAAAGGCACACGTACGGCTCCTTATCCCACACGGAAGGTGGCAGCCCTGAAAGCTGTTGCTGGTCTTCACCGTCCCCCTGCAGCCTATTCACAGGCACAAGAGGATCTGGGACCCGGGCTTGCCCAGAGGAGGAACATCTCATGGCTCTCGTCCTCGGCAGAGTCTGATTCTGGAAAGGCACACGTCCGGCTCCTTGTCCCACACGGAAGGTGGCAGCCCTGAAAGCTGTTACTGGTCTTCACCGTCCCCCTGCAGCCTATTCACACGCACAAGAGGATCTGGGACCCGGGCTTGCCCACAGGAGGAACATCTCATCGCTCTCGTCCTCGGCAGAGCCTGATTCCGAAAAGGCACACGTACGGCTCCTTATCCCACACGGAAGATGGCAGCCTTGAAAGCTGTTGCTGGTCTTCACGGTCCCCCTGCAGCCTATTCACAGGCATAATAGGATTCAGTACCCGGGCATGCCCAGAGGAGGAACATCTCATGGCTCTCGTCCTCGGCAGGGCCTCTTTCCGAAAAGGCACACGTCCGGCTCCTTGTCCCACACGGAAGTTGGCACCCCTGAAGGATGTTGCTGGTCTTCACCGTCCCCCTGCAGCCTATTCACAGGCACAACAGGATTCATGACGCGGGCTTGCCCAGAGGAGGAACATCTCATGGCTCTCGTCCTCGCCAGAGCCTGATTCCGGAAAGGCACATGTCCGGCTCCTTGTCCCACACGGAAGGTGGCAGGCTGGAATGATGTTGATGGTCTTCACCGTCCCCCTGCAGCCTATTCACAGGCACAACAGGATCTGGGACCCGGGCTTGCCCAGAGGAGGAACATCTCATGGCTCTCGTCCTCGGCAGGGCCCCTTTCCGAAAAAGCACACGTCTGGCTCCTTGTCCCACACGGAAGGTGTCAGGCCGGAAAGCTGTTGCTGGTCTTCACTGTCCCCCTGCAGCCTATTCACAGGCACAACAGGATTCATGACGCGGGCTTGCCCAGAGGAGGAACATCTCATGGCTCTCGTCCTCGGCAGAGCCTGTTTCCTAGAAGGCACACGTCCGGCTCCTTGTCCCACACGGAAGGTCGCAGCCCTGAAAGATGTTGCTGGTCTTCACCGTCCCCCTGCAGCCTATTCACAGGCACAACAGGATTCACGACGCGGGCTTGCCCAGAGGAGGAACATCTCATGGCTCTCGTCCTCGGCGGAGCCTGATTCCGGAAAGGCACACGTCCGGCTCCTTGTCCCACACAGAAGGTGGCAGCCCTGAAAGATGTTGCTGGTCTTCACCGTCCCCCTGCAGCCTATTCACAGGCACAACAGGATCTGGGACCCGGTCTTGCCCAGAGGAGGAACATCTCATGGCTCTCGTCCTCGGCAGAGCCTATTTCCGAGAAGGCACACGTCCGGCTCCTTGTCCCACACGGAAGGTGGCAGCCCTGAAAGCTGT
>NW_026060780.1:555000-560000 GCF_929443795.1 Astur gentilis
GGCCTGCCCAGAGGAGGAACATCTCATGGCTCTCGTCCTCAGCAGAGCCTGATACCGAGAAGGCACACGTCCGGCTCCTTGTCCCACACGGAAGGTGGCAGCCCTGAAAGCTGTTGCTGGTCTTCACCGTCCCCCTGCAGCCTATTCACAGGCACAACAGGATCTGGGACCCGGGCTTGCCCAGAGGAGGAACATCTCATGGCTCTCGTCCTCGGCAGAGTCTGATTCTGGAAAGGCACACGTCCGGCTCCTTGTCCCACACATAAGGTGGCAGCCCTGAAAGCTGTTGCTGGTCTTCACCGTCCCCCTGCAGCCTATTCACAGGCACAACAGGATCTGGGGCCCGGGCTTGCCCAGAGGAGGAACATCTCATGGCTCTCGTCCTCGGCAGGGCCTGTTTCCGTAAAGGCACACGTCCGGCTCCTTGTCCCACACGGAAGGTGGCAGCCCTGAAAGCTGTTGCTGGTCTTCACCGTCCCCCTGCAGCCTATTCACAGGCACAACAGGATCTGGGACCCGGGCTTGCCCAGAGGAGGAACATCTCATGGCTCTCGTCCTCGGCAGAGCCTGATTCCGGAAAGGCACATGTCCGGCTCCTTGTCCCACACGGAAGGTGGCAGGCTGGAAAGATGTTGCTGGTCTTCACCGTCCCCCTGCAGCCTATTCACAGGTATAACAGGATCTGGGACCCGGGCTTGCCCAGAGGAGGAACATGTCATGGCTCTCGTCCTCGGCAGGGCCTCTTTCCGAAAAGGCACACGTCTGGCTCCTTGTCCCACACGGAAGGTGTCAGGCCGGAAAGCTGTTGCTGGTCTTCACCGTCCCCCTGCAGCCTATTCACAGGCAGAACAGGATCTGGGACCCGGGCTTGCCCAGAGGAGGAACATCTCATGGCTCTCGTCCTCGGCAGAGCCTGAATCCGAAAAGGCACACGTACGGCTCCTTATCCCACACGGAAGGTGGCAGCCCTGAAAGCTGTTGCTGGTCTTCACCGTCCCCCTGCAGCCTATTCACAGGCACAAGAGGATCTGGGACCCGGGCTTGCCCAGAGGAGGAACATCTCATGGCTCTCGTCCTCGGCAGAGTCTGATTCTGGAAAGGCACACGTCCGGCTCCTTGTCCCACACGGAAGGTGGCAGCCCTGAAAGCTGTTACTGGTCTTCACCGTCCCCCTGCAGCCTATTCACACGCACAAGAGGATCTGGGACCCGGGCTTGCCCACAGGAGGAACATCTCATCGCTCTCGTCCTCGGCAGAGCCTGATTCCGAAAAGGCACACGTACGGCTCCTTATCCCACACGGAAGATGGCAGCCTTGAAAGCTGTTGCTGGTCTTCACGGTCCCCCTGCAGCCTATTCACAGGCATAATAGGATTCAGTACCCGGGCATGCCCAGAGGAGGAACATCTCATGGCTCTCGTCCTCGGCAGGGCCTCTTTCCGAAAAGGCACACGTCCGGCTCCTTGTCCCACACGGAAGTTGGCACCCCTGAAGGATGTTGCTGGTCTTCACCGTCCCCCTGCAGCCTATTCACAGGCACAACAGGATTCATGACGCGGGCTTGCCCAGAGGAGGAACATCTCATGGCTCTCGTCCTCGCCAGAGCCTGATTCCGGAAAGGCACATGTCCGGCTCCTTGTCCCACACGGAAGGTGGCAGGCTGGAATGATGTTGATGGTCTTCACCGTCCCCCTGCAGCCTATTCACAGGCACAACAGGATCTGGGACCCGGGCTTGCCCAGAGGAGGAACATGTCATGGCTCTCGTCCTCGGCAGGGCCCCTTTCCGAAAAAGCACACGTCTGGCTCCTTGTCCCACACGGAAGGTGTCAGGCCGGAAAGCTGTTGCTGGTCTTCACCGTCCCCCTGCAGCCTATTCACAGGCACAACAGGATTCATGACGCGGGCTTGCCCAGAGGAGGAACATCTCATGGCTCTCGTCCTCGGCAGAGCCTGTTTCCTAGAAGGCACACGTCCGGCTCCTTGTCCCACACGGAAGGTCGCAGCCCTGAAAGATGTTGCTGGTCTTCACCGTCCCCCTGCAGCCTATTCACAGGCACAACAGGATTCACGACGCGGGCTTGCCCAGAGGAGGAACATCTCATGGCTCTCGTCCTCGGCGGAGCCTGATTCCGGAAAGGCACACGTCCGGCTCCTTGTCCCACACAGAAGGTGGCAGCCCTGAAAGATGTTGCTGGTCTTCACCGTCCCCCTGCAGCCTATTCACAGGCACAACAGGATCTGGGACCCGGTCTTGCCCAGAGGAGGAACATCTCATGGCTCTCGTCCTCGGCAGAGCCTATTTCCGAGAAGGCACACGTCCGGCTCCTTGTCCCACACGGAAGGTGGCAGCCCTGAAAGCTGTTGCTGGTCTTCACCGTCCCCCTGCAGCCTATTCACAGGCACAACAGGATCTGGGGCCCGGGCTTGCCCAGAGGAGGAACATCTCATGGCTCTCGTCCTCGGCAGGGCCTATTTCCGAAAAGGCACACGTCCGGCTCCTTGTCCCACACGGAAGTTGGCACCCCTGAAGGATGTTGCTGGTCTTCACCGTCCCCCTGCAGCCTATTCACAGGCACAACAGGATTCATGACGAGGGCTTGCCCAGAGGAGGAACATCTCATGGCTCTCGTCCTTGGCAGGGCCTCTTTCCGAAAAGGCACACGTCCGGCTCCTTGTCCCACACGGAAGGTGGCAGCCCTGAAAGCTGTTGCTGGTCTTCACCGTCCCCCTGCAGCCTATTCACAGGCACAACAGGATCTGGGACCCGGGCTTGCCCAGAGGAGGAACATCTCATGGCTCTCGTCCTCGGAAGTGCCTCTTTCCGAAAAGGCACACGTCCGGCTCCTTGTCCCACACGGAAGGTGGCAGCCCTGAAAGCTGTTGCTGGTCTTCACCGTCCCCCTGCAACCTATTCACAGGCACAACAGGATTCATGATGCGGGCTTGCCCAGAGGAGGAACATCTCATGGCTCTCATCCTTGGCAGGGCCTGTTTTCGAAAAGACACACGTCTGGCTCCTTTTCTAACACGGAAGGTGGCAGCCCTGAAAGCTGTTGCTGGTCTTCACCGTCCCCCTGCAGCCTATTCACAGGCACAACAGGATCTGGGATACGGGCTTGCCCAGAGGATGAAAATCTCATGGCTCTCGTCCTCAGCAGAACCTGTTTCGGAAACGGCACACATCCTGCACCTTGTCAGAAAAGGTTTACAGTTAGGGTTAGGGGTTAGGGTTAGGGTTAGGGGTTAGGGTTTGGTTAGGCTTAGGTTTAGGGTTAGGGTTCGGTTAGGGTTAGGGTTAGGGTTAGGGTTAGGGTTAGTGTTAGGGTTAGGGTCAGGGTTAGGGTTAGGGTTAGGGCCATTAGGGTTAGGGTTAGGGTTAGGGTTTAGGGTTAGGGTTAGGGGTTAGGGTTAGGGGTTAGGGTTAGGGTTAGGGTTAGGGTCAGGGTTAGTCTCTCGTCCTCGGCAGAGCCTGTTTCCGAAAAGGCACACATCCGGCTCCTTGTCCCACATGGAAGTTGGCACCCCTGAAGGATGTTGCTGGTCTTCACCGTCCCCCTGCAGCCTATTCACAGGCACAACAGGATCTGGGACCCGGGCTTGCCCAGAGGAGGAACATCTCATGGCTCTCGTCCTCGGCAGGGCCTGATTCCGGAAAGGCACACGTCCGGCTCCTTGTCCCACACGGAAGGTGGCAGCCCTGAAAGCTGTTGCTGGTCTTCACCGTCCCCCTGCAGCCTATTCACAGGTACAACAGGATTCAGGACCCGGGCCTGCCCAGAGGAGGAACATCTCATGGCTCTCGTCCTCAGCAGAGCCTGATACCGAGAAGGCACACGTCCGGCTCCTTGTCCCACACGGAAGGTGGCAGCCCTGAAAGCTGTTGCTGGTCTTCACCGTCCCCCTGCAGCCTATTCACAGGCACAACAGGATCTGGGACCCGGGCTTGCCCAGAGGAGGAACATCTCATGGCTCTCGTCCTCGGCAGAGTCTGATTCTGGAAAGGCACACGTCCGGCTCCTTGTCCCACACGTAAGGTGGCAGCCCTGAAAGCTGTTGCTGGTCTTCACCGTCCCCCTGCAGCCTATTCACAGGCACAACAGGATCTGGGGCCCGGGCTTGCCCAGAGGAGGAACATCTCATGGCTCTCGTCCTCGGCAGGGCCTCTTTCCGAAAAGGCACACGTCCGGCTCCTTGTCCCACACGGAAGTTGACACCCCTGAAGGATGTTGCTGGTCTTCACCGTCCCCCTGCAGCCTATTCACAGGCACAACAGGATTCATGACGCGGGCTTGCCCAGAGGAGGAACATCTCATGGCTCTCGTCCTTGGCAGGGCCTGATTCCGGAAAGGCACACGTCCAGCTCCTTGTCCCACAAGGAAGGTGGCAGCCCTGAAAGCTGTTGCTGGTCTTCACCGTCCCCCTGCAGCCTATTCACAGGCACAACAGGATCTGGGACCCGGCTTGCCCAGAGGAGGAACATCTCATGGCTCTCGTCCTCGGAAGTGCCTCTTTCCGAAAAGGCACACGTCCGGCTCCTTGTCCCACACGGAAGGTGGCAGCCCTTGAAGATGTTGCTGGTCTTCACCGTCCCCCTGCAGCCTATTCACAGGCACAACAGGATTCACGATGCGGGCTTGCCCAGAGGAGGAACATCTCATGGCTCTCATCCTCGGCAGGGCCTGTTTTCGAAAAGACACACGTCCGGCTCCTTTTCCAACACGGAAGGTGGCAGCCCTGAAAGCTGTTGCTGGTCTTCACCGTCCCCCTGCAGCCTATTCACAGGCACAACAGGATCTGGGATACGGGCTTGCCCAGAGGATGAAAATCTCATGGCTCTCGTCCTCAGCAGAACCTGTTTCGGAAACGGCACACATCCTGCACCTTGTCAGAAAAGGTTTACAGTTAGGGTTAGGGGTTAGGGTTAGGGTTAGGGGTTAGTGTTAGATTAGGCTTAGGTTTAGGGTTAGGGTTCGGTTAGGGTTTGGTTTAGGTTTAGGGT
>NW_026060780.1:575000-577500 GCF_929443795.1 Astur gentilis
CTTCACCGTCCCCCTCCAGCCTATTCACAGGCACAACAGGATTCATGACGCGGGCTTGCCCAGAGGAGGAACATCTCATGGCTCTCGTCCTTGGCAGGGCCTCTTTCCGAAAAGGCACACGTCCGGCTCCTTGTCCCACACGGAAGGTGGCAGCCCTGAAAGCTGTTGCTGGTCTTCACCGTCCCCCTGCAGCCTATTCACAGGCACAACAGGATTCACGATGCGGGCTTGCCCAGAGGAGGAACATCTCATGGCTCTCATCCTCGGCAGGGCCTGTTTCCGAAAAGGCACACGTCCGGCTCCTTTTCCAACACGGAAGGTGGCAGCCCTGAAAGCTGTTGCTGGTCTTCACCGTCCCCCTGCAGCCTATACACAGGCACAACAGGATCTGGGATACGGGCTTGCCCAGAGGATGAAAATCTCATGGCTCTCGTCCTCAGCAGAACCTGTTTCGGAAACGGCACACATCCTGCACCTTGTCAGAAAAGGTTTACAGTTAGGGATAGGGGTTAGGGTTAGTGTTAGGGGTTAGGGTTAGGTTAGGCTTAAGTTTAGGGTTAGGGTTCGGTTAGGGTTAGGGTTACGTTTAGGGTTAGGGTTAGGGTTAGGGGTTAGGGTTAGGGTTAGGGTTAGGGTCAGGGTTAGGTTTAGGGTTAGGGCCATTAGGGTTAGGGTTAGGGTTAGGGTTTAGGGTTAGGGTTAGGGGTTAGGGTTAGGGTTAGGGTTAGGGTCAGGGTTAGTCTCTCGTCCTCGGCAGAGCCTGTTTCCGAAAAGGCACACGTCCGGCTCCTTGTCCCACACGGAAGGTGGCAGCCCTGAAAGCTGTTGCTGGTCTTCACCGTCCCCCTGCAGCCAATTCACAGGCACAACAGGATCTGGGACCCTGGCTTGCCCAGAGGAGGAACATCTCATGGCTCTCGTCCTCGGCAGAGCCTGATTCCGGAAAGGCACACGTCCGGCTCCTTGTCCCACATGGAAGGTGGCAGCCCTGAAAGCTGTTACTGGTCTTCACCGTCCCCTTGCAGCCTATTCACAGGCACAACAAGATCTGGGACCCGGGCTTGCCCAGAGGAGGAACATCTCATGACTCTCGTCCTCGACAGGGCCTGTTTCCGAAAAGGCACACGTCCGGCTCCTTGTCCCACACGGAAGTTGGCACCCCTGAAGGATGTTGCTGGTCTTCACCGTCCCCCTGCAGCCTATTCACAGGCACAACAGGATCTGGGACCCGGGCTTGCCCAGAGGAGGAACATCTCATGGCTCTCGTCCTCGGCAGAGTCTGATTCTGGAAAGGCACACGTCCGGCCCCTTGTCCCACACGGAAGGTGGCAGCCCTGAAAGCTGTTGCTGGTCTTCACCGTCCCCCTGCAGCCTATTCACAGGCACAACAGGATCTGGGGCGCGGGCTTGCCCAGAGGAGGAACATCTCATGGCTCTCGTCCTCGGCAGGGCCTCTTTCCGAAAAGGCACACGTCCGGCTCCTTGTCCCACACGGAACTTGGCACCCCTGAAGGATGTTGCTGGTCTTCACCGTCCCCCTGCAGCCTATTCACAGGCACAACAGGATTCATGACGCGGGCTTGCCCAGAGGAGGAACATCTCATGGCTCTCGTCCTTGGCAGGGCCTCTTTCCGAAAAGGCACACGTCCGGCTCCTTATCCCACACGGAAGGTGGCAGCCCTGAAAGCTGTTGCTGGTCTTCACCGTCCCCCTGCAGCCTATTCACAGGCACAACAGGATCTGCGACCCGGGCTTGCCCAGAGGAGGAACATCTCATGGCTCTCGTCCTCGCCAGAGCCTGATTCTGGAAAGGCACATGTCCGGCTCCTTGTCCCACATGGAAGGTGGCAGGCTAGAATGATGTTGCTGGTCTTCACCGTCCCCCTGCAGCCTATTCACAGGCACAACAGGATCTGGGACCCGGGCTTGCCCAGAGGAGGAACATCTCATGGCTCTCGTCCTCGGCAGGGCCCCTTTCCGAAAAGGCACACGTCTGGCTCCTTGTCCCACACGGAAGGTGTCAGGCCGGAAAGCTGTTGCTGGTCTTCACCGTCCCCCTGCAGCCTATTCACAGGCACAACAGGATTCACGACGCGGGCTTGCCCAGAGGAGGAACATCTCATGGCTCTCGTCCTCAGCAGAGCCTGATTCCTAAAAGGCACACGTCCGGCTCCTTGTCCCACACGGAAGGTGGCAGCCCTGAAAGCTGTTGCTGGTCTTCACCGTCCCCCTGCAGCCTATTCACAGGTACAACAGGATTCAGGACCCGGGCTTGCCCAGAGGAGGAACATCTCATGGCTCTCGTCCTCGGCAGAGCCTGTTTCCGAGAAGGCACACGTCCGGCTCCTTGTCCCACACGGAAGGTGGCAGCCCTGAAAGATGTTGCTGGTCTTCACCGTCCCCCTGCAGCCTATTCACAGGCACAACAGGATTCACGACGCGGGCTTGCCCAGAGGAGGAACATCTCATGGCTCTCGTCCTCGACAGAGCCTGATTCCGG
>NW_026060780.1:582500-622000 GCF_929443795.1 Astur gentilis
GGATTCATGACGCGGGCTTGCCCAGAGGAGGAACATCTCATGGCTCTCGTCCTCGACAGGGCCTGTTTCCGAAAAGGCACACGTCCGGCTCCTTGTCCCACACGGAAGTTGGCACCCCTGAAGGATGTTGCTGGTCTTCACTGTCCCCCTGCAGCCTATTCACAGGGACAACAGGATCTGGGACCCGGGCTTGCCCAGAGGAGGAACATCTCATGGCTCTCGTCCTCGGCAGGGCCTGATTCCGGAAAGGCACACGTCCGGCTCCTTGTCCCACACGGAAGGTGGCAGCCCTGAAAGCTGTTGCTGGTCTTCACCGTCCCCCTGCAGCCTATTCACAGGTACAACAGGATTCAGGACCCGTGCTTGCCCAGAGGAGGAACATCTCATGGCTCTCGTCCTCAGCAGAGCCTGTTTCCGAGAAGGCACACGTCCGGCTCCTTGTCCCACACGCAATGTGGCAGCCCTGAAAGCTGTTGCTGGTCTTCACCGTCCCCCTGCAGCCTATTCACAGGCACAACAGGATCTTTGACCCGGGCTTGCCCAGAGGAGGAACATCTCATGGCTCTCGTCCTCGGCAGAGTCTGATTCCGGAAAGGCACATGTCCGGCTCCTTGTCCCACATGGAAGGTGGCAGGCTGGAATGATGTTGCTGGTCTTCACCGTCCCCCTGCAGCCTATTCACAGGCACAACAGGATCTGGGACCCGGGCTTGCCCAGAGGAGGAACATGTCATGGCTCTCGTCCTCGGCAGGGCCACTTTCCGAAAAGGCACACGTCTGGCTCCTTGTCCCACACGGAAGGTGTCAGGCCGGAAAGCTGTTGCTGGTCTTCACCGTCCCCCTGCAGCCTATTCACAGGCACAACAGGATCTGGGACCCGGGCTTGCCCAGAGGAGGAACATCTCATGGCTCTCGTCCTCAGCAGAGCCTGATTCCGAAAAGGCACACGTCCGGCTCCTTGTCCCACACGGAAGGTGGCAGCCCTGAAAGCTGTTGCTGGTCTTCACCGTCCCCCTGCAGCCTATTCACAGGCACAACAGGATCTGGGACCCGGGCTTGCCCAGAGGAGGAACATCTCATGGCTCTCGTCCTCGGCAGGGCCTCTTTCCGAAAAGGCACACGTCCGGCTCCTTGTCCCACACGGAAGTTGGCACCCCTGAAGGATGTTGCTGGTCTTCACCGTCCCCCTGCAGCCTATTCACAGGCACAACAGGATTCATGACGCGGGCTTGCCCAGAGGAGGAACATCTCATGGCTCTCGTCCTTGGCAGGGCCTCTTTCCGAAAAGGCACACGTCCGGCTCCTTGTCCCACACGGAAGGTGGCAGCCCTGAAAGCTGTTGCTGGTCTTCACCGTCCCCCTGCAGCCTATTCACAGGTACAACAGGATTCAGGACCCGGGCTTGCCCAGAGGAGGAACATCTCATGGCTCTCGTCCTCGGCAGAGCCTGTTTCCGAGAAGGCACACGTCCGGCTCCTTGTCCCACACGGAAGGTCGCAGCCCTGAAAGATGTTGCTGGTCTTCACCGTCCCCCTGCAGCCTATTCACAGGCACAACAGGATTCACGACGCGGGCTTGCCCAGAGGAGGAACATCTCATGGCTCTCATCCTCGGCAGGGCCTGTTTCCGAAAAGGCACACGTCCGGCTCCTTGTCCCACACGGAAGGTGGCAGCCCTGAAAGCTGTTGCTGGTCTTCACCGTCCCCCTGCAGCCTATTCACAGGCACAACAGGATCTTGGACCCGGGCTTGCCCAGAGGAGGAACATCTCATGTCTCTCATCTTCGGAAGGGCCTGTTTCCGAAAAGACACACGTCCGGCTCCTTGTCCCACACGGAAGGTGGCAGCCCTGAAAGCTGTTGCTGGTCTTCACCGTCCCCCTGCAGCCTATTCACAGGCACAACAGGATCTTTGACCCGGGCTTGCCCAGAGGAGGAACATCTCATGGCTCTCGTCCTCGGCAGAGTCTGATTCCGGAAAGGCACATGTCCGGCTCCTTGTCCCACATGGAAGGTGGCAGGCTGGAATGATGTTGCTGGTCTTCACCGTCCCCCTGCAGCCTATTCACAGGCACAACAGGATTCATGACGCGGGCTTGCCCAGAGGAGGAACATCTCATGGCTCTCGTCGTTGGCAGGGCCTCTTTCCGAAAAAGCACACGTCCGGCTCCTTGTCCCACACGGAAGGTGGCAGCCCTGAAAGCTGTTGCTGGTCTTCACCGTCCCCCTGCAGCCTATTCACAGGCACAACAGGATTCACGACGCGGGCTTGCCCAGAGGAGGAACATCTCATGGCTCTCGTCCTCGGCGGAGCCTGATTCCGGAAAGGCACACGTCCGGCTCCTTGTCCCACACAGAAGGTGGCAGCCCTGAAAGATGTTGCTGGTCTTCACGGTCCCCCTGCAGCCTATTCACAGGCACAACAGGATTCACGATGCGGGCTTGCCCAGAGGAGGAACATCTCATGGCTCTCGTCCTCGGCAGAGCCTGTTTCCGAGAAGGCACACGTCCGGCTCCTTGTCCCACACGGAAGGTGGCAGCCCTGAAAGCTGTTGCTGGTCTTCACCGTCCCCCTGCAGCCTATTCACAGGCACAACAGGATCTGGGACCTGGGCTTGCCCAGAGGAGAAATATCTCATGGATCTCGTCCTCAGCAGAGCCTGTTTCCGAGAAGGCACACGTGCGGCTCCTTGTCCCACACGGAAGGTGGCAGCCCTGAAAGCTGTTGCTGGTCTTCACCGTCCCCCTGCAGCCTATTCACAGGCACAACAGGATCTGGGACCCGGGCTTGCCCAGAGGAGGAACATCTCATGGCTCTCGTCCTCGGCAGAGCCTATTTCCGAGAAGGCACACGTCCGGCTCCTTGTCCCACACGGAAGGTGGCAGCCGTGAAAGCTGTTGCTGGTCTTCACCGTCCCCCTGCAGCCTATTCACAGGCACAACAGGATCTGGGACCCGGGCTTGCCCAGAGGAGGAACATCTCATGGCTCTCGTCCTCGGCAGGGCCTCTTTCCGAAAAGGCACACGTCCGGCTCCTTGTCCCACACGGAAGGTGGCACCCCTGAAGGATGTTGCTGGTCTTCACCGTCCCCCTGCAGCCTATTCACAGGCACAACAGGATTCATGACGCGGGCTTGCCCAGAGGAGGAACATCTCATGGCTCTCGTCCTTGGCAGGGCCTGATTCCGAAAAGGCACACGTCCGGCTCCTTGTCCCACACGGAAGGTGGCAGCCCTGAAAGCTGTTGCTGGTCTTCACCGTCCCCCTGCAGCCTATTCACAGGTACAACAGGATTCAGGACCCGGGCTTGCCCAGAGGAGGAACATCTCATGGCTCTCGTCCTCGGCAGAGCCTGTTTCCGAGAAGGCACACGTCCGGCTCCTTGTCCCACACGGAAGGTCGCAGCCCTGAAAGATGTTGCTGGTCTTCACCGTCCCCCTGCAGCCTATTCACAGGCACAACAGGATTCACGACGCGGGCTTGCCCAGAGGAGGAACATCTCATGGCTCTCATCCTCGGCAGGGCCTGTTTCCGAAAAGGCACACGTCCGGCTCCTTGTCCCACACGGAAGGTGGCAGCCCTGAAAGCTGTTGCTGGTCTTCACCGTCCCCCTGCAGCTTATTCACAGGCACAACAGTATCTGGGACCCTCGCTTGCCCAGAGGAGGAACATCTCATGTCTCTCATCCTCGGCAGGGCCTGTTTCCGAAAAGTCACACATCCGGCTCCTTGTCCCACACGGAAGGTGGCAGCCCTGAAAGCTGTTGCTGGTCTTCACCGTCCCCCTGCAGCCTATTCACAGGCACAACAGGATTCAGGACCCGGGCTTGCCCAGAGGAGGAACATCTCATGGCTCTCGTCCTTGGCAGAGCCTGTTTCCGAGAAGGCACACGTCCGGCTCATTGTCCCACACGGAAGGTGGCAGCCCTGAAAGCTGTTGCTGGTCTTCACCGTCCCCCTGCAGCCTATTCACAGGCACAACAGAATCTGGGACCCGGGCTTGCCCAGAGGAGGAATATCTCATGGCTCTCGTCCTCGGCAGAGTCTGATTCTGGAAAGGCACACGTCCGGCCCCTTGTCCCACACGGAAGGTGGCAGCCCTGAAAGCTGTTGCTGGTCTTCACCGTCCCCCTGCAGCCTATTCACAGGCACAACAGGATCTGGGGCCCGGGCTTGCCCAGAGGAGGAACATCTCATGGCTCTCGTCCTCGGCAGGGCCTCTTTCCGAAAAGGCACACGTCCGGCTACTTGTCCCACACGGAAGTTGGCACCCCTGAAGGATGTTGCTGCTCTTCACCGTCCCCCTGCAGCCTATTCACAGGCACAACAGGATTCATGACGCGGGCCTGCCCAGAGGAGGAACATCTCATGGCTCTCGTCGTTGGCAGGGCCTCTTTCCGAAAAGGCACACGTCCGGCTCCTTGTCCCACACGGAAGGTGGCAGCCCTGAAAGCTGTTGCTGGTCTTCAGCGTCCCCCTGCAGCTTATTCATAGGCACAAGAGGATCTGGGACCCTGGCTTGCCCAGAGGAGGAACATCTCATGTATCTCATCCTCGGCAGGGCCTGTTTCCGAAAAGGAAAACGTCCGGCTCCTTGTCCCACACGGAAGGTGGCAGCCCTGAAAGATGTTGCTGGTCTTCACCGTCCCCCTGCAGCCTATTCACAGGTACAACAGGATTCATGACGCGGGCTTGCCCAGAGGAGGAACATCTCATGGCTCTCGTCCTTGGCAGAGCCTTTTTCCGAGAAGGCACACGTCCGGCTCCTTGTCCCACACGGAAGTTGGCACCCCTGAAGGATGTTGCTGGTCTTCACCGTCCCCCTGCAGCCTATTCACAGGCACAACAGGACTCATGACGCGGGCTTGCCCAGAGGAGGAACATCTCATGGCTCTCGTCCTTGGCAGGGCCTCTTTCCGAAAAGGCACACGTCCGGCTCCTTGTCCCACACGGAAGGTGGCAGCCCTGAAAGCTGTTGCTGGTCTTCACCGTCCCCCTGCAGCCTATTCACAGGCACAACAGGATCTGGGACCCGGGCTTGCCCAGAGGAGGAACATCTCATGGCTCTCGTCCTCGCCAGAGCCTGATTCCGGAAAGGCACATGTCCGGCTCCTTGTCCCACACGGAAGGTGGCAGGCTGGAATGATGTTGCTGGTCTTCACCGTCCCCCTGCAGCCTATTCACAGGCACAACAGGATCTGGGACCCGGGCTTGCCCAGAGGAGGAACATGTCATGGCTCTCGTCCTCGGCAGAGCCTGTTTCCGAGAAGGCACACGTCCGGCTCCTTGTCCCACACGGAAGGTCGCAGCCCTGAAAGATGTTGCTGGTCTTCACCGTCCCCCTGCAGCCTATTCACAGGCACAACAGGATTCACGACGCGGGCTTGCCCAGAGGAGGAACATCTCATGGCTCTCGTCCTCGGCGGAGCCTGATTCCGGAAAGGCACACGTCCGGCTCCTTGTCCCACACAGAAGGTGGCAGCCCTGAAAGCTGTTGCTGGTCTTCACCGTCCCCCTGCAGCCTATTCACAGGCACAACAGGATCTGGGACCCGGGCTTGCCCAGAGGAGGAACATCTCATGGCTCTCATCCTCGGCAGGGCCTGTTTCCGAAAAGGCACACGTCCGGCTCCTTGTCCCACACGGAAGGTGGCAGCCCTGAAAGCTTTTCCTGGTCTTCACCGTCCCCCTGCAGCTTATTCACAGGCACAACAGGATCTGGGACCCTGGCTTGCCCAGAGGAGGAACATCTCATGTCTCTCATCCTCGGCAGGTCCTGTTTCCGAAAAGGCACACATCCGGCTCCTTGTCCCACACGGAAGGTGGCAGCCCTGAAAGATGTTGCTGGTCTTCAACGTCCCCCTGCAGCCTATTCACAGGTACAACAGGATTCAGGACCCGGGCTTGCCCAGAGGAGGAACATCTCATGGCTCTCGTCCTTGGTAGAGCCTGTTTCTGAGAAGGCACACGTCCGGCTCCTTGTCCCACACGGAAGGTGGCAGCCCTGAAAGCTGTTGCTGGTCTTCACCGTCCCCCTGCAGCCTATTCACAGGCACAACAGGATTCAGGACCCGGGCTTGCCCAGAGGAGGAACTTCTCATGGCTCTCGTCCTCGGCAGAGCCTGTTTCCGAGAAGGCACACGTCCGGCTCCTTGTCCTACACGGAAGGTCGCAGCCCTGAAAGATGTTGCTGGTCTTCACCGTCCCCCTGCAGCCTATTCACAGGCACAACAGGATTCACGACGCGGGCTTGCCCAGAGGAGGAACATCTCATGGCTCTCATCCTCGGCAGGGCCTGTTTCCGAAAAGGCACACGTCCGGCTCCTTGTCCCACACGGAAGGTGGCAGCCCTGAAAGTTTTCCTGGTTTCACCGTCCCCCTGCAGCTTATTCACAGGCACAACAGTATCTGGGACCCTCGCTTGCCCAGAGGAGGAACATCTCATGTCTCTCATCCTCGGCAGGGCCTGTTTCCGAAAAGACACACATCCGGCTCCTTGTCCCACACGGAAGGTGGCAGCCCTGAAAGCTGTTGCTGGTCTTCACCGTCCCCCTGCAGCCTATTCACAGGCACAACAGGATTCAGGACCCGGGCTTGCCCAGAGGAGGAACATCTCATGGCTCTCGTCCTTGGCAGAGCCTGTTTCCGAGAAGGCACACGTCCGGCTCATTGTCCCACACGGAAGGTGGCAGCCCTGAAAGCTGTTGCTGGTCTTCACCGTCCCCCTGCAGCCTATTCACAGGCACAACAGAATCTGGGACCCGGGCTTGCCCAGAGGAGGAATATCTCATGGCTCTCGTCCTCGGCAGAGTCTGATTCTGGAAAGGCACACGTCCGGCCCCTTGTCCCACACGGAAGGTGGCAGCCCTGAAAGCTGTTGCTGGTCTTCACCGTCCCCCTGCAGCCTATTCACAGGCACAACAGGATCTGGGGCCCGGGCTTGCCCAGAGGAGGAACATCTCATGGCTCTCGTCCTCGGCAGGGCCTCTTTCCGAAAAGGCACACGTCCGGCTCCTTGTCCCACACGGAAGTTGGCACCCCTGAAGGATGTTGCTGGTCTTCACCGTCCCCCTGCAGCCTATTCACAGGCAAAACAGGATTCATGACGCGGGCTTGCCCAGAGGAGGAACATCTCATGGCTCTCGTCGTTGGCAGGGCCTCTTCCCGAAAAGGCACACGTCCGGCTCCTTGTCCCACACGGAAGGTGGCAGCCCTGAAAGATGTTGCTGGTCTTCACCGTCCCCCTGCAGCCTATTCACAGGCACAACAGGATCTGGGACCCGGGCTTGCCCAGAGGAGGAACATCTCATGGCTCTCGTCCTCGGAAGAGCCTCTTTCCGAAAAGGCACACGACCGGCTCCTTGTCCCACACGGAAGGTGGCAGCCCTGAAAGCTGTTGCTGGTCTTCACCGTCCCCCTGCAGCCTATTCACAGGCACAACAGGATTCACGATGCGGGCTTGCCCAGAGGAGGAACATCTCATGGCTCTCATCCTTGGCAGGGCCTGTTTCCGAAAAGGCACACGTCCGGCTCCTTGTCCCACACGGAAGGTGGCAGCCCTGAAAGCTTTTCCTGGTTTCACCGTCCCCCTGCAGCTTATTCACAGGCACAAGAGGATCTGGGACCCTGGCTTGCCCAGAGGAGGAACATCTCATGTCTCTCATCCTCGGCAGGGCCTGTTTCCGAAAAGGCAGACATCCGGCTCCTTTTCCCACACGGAAGGTGGCAGCCCTGAAAGCTGTTGCTGGTCTTCACCGTCCCCCTGCAGCCTATTCACAGGTACAACAGGATTCAGGACCCGGGCTTGCCCAGAGGAGGAACATCTCATGGCTCTCGTCCTTGGCAGAGCCTGTTTCCGAGAAGGCACACGTCCGGCTCCTTGTCCCACACGGAAGGTGGCAGCCCTGAAAGCTGTTGCTGGTCTTCACCGTCCCCCTGCAGCCTATTCACAGGCACAACAGGATCTTGGACCCGGGCTTGCCCAGAGGAGGAACATCTCATGGCTCTCGTCCTCGGCAGAGTCTGATTCCGGAAAGGCACACATCCGGCTCCTTGTCCCACACGGAAGGTGGCAGCCCTGAAAGCTGTTGCTGGTCTTCACCGTCCCCCTGCAGCCTATTCACAGGTACAACAGGATTCAGGACCCGGGCTTGCCCAGAGGAGGAACATCTCATGGCTCTCGTCCTTGGTAGAGCCTGTTTCTGAGAAGGCACACGTCCGGCTCCTTGTCCCACACGGAAGGTGGCAGCCCTGAAAGCTGTTGCTGGTCTTCACCGTCCCCCTGCAGCCTATTCACAGGCACAACAGGATTCAGGACCCGGGCTTGCCCAGAGGAGGAACTTCTCATGGCTCTTGTCCTCGACAGAGCCTCTTGCCGAAAAAGCACACGTCCGGCTCCTTGTCCCACACGGAAGGTGGCAGCCCTGAAAGCTGTTGCTGGTCTTCACCGTCCCCCTGCAGCCTTTTCACAGGCACAACAGGATCTGGGACCCGGGCTTGCCCAGAGGAGGAACATCTCATGGCTCTCGTCCTCGGCAGAGCCTGATTCCGGAAAGGCACATGTCCGGCTCCTTGTCCCACACGGAAGGTGGCAGGCTGGAAAGATGTTGCTGGTGTTCACCGTCCCCCTGCAGCCTATTCACAGGCACAACAGGATCTGGGACCCGGGCTTGCCCAGAGGAGGAACATCTCATGGCTCTCGTCCTCGGCAGGGCCTCTTCCCGAAAAGGCACACGTCCGGCTCCTTGTCCCACACGGAAGGTGGCAGCCCTGAAAGCTGTTGCTGGTCTTCACCGTCCCCCTGCAGCCTATTCACAGGCACAACAGGATCTGGGACCCGGGCTTGCCCAGAGGAGGAACATCTCATGGCTCTCGTCCTCGGCAGAGTCTGATTATGGAAAGGCACACGTCCGGCCCCTTGTCCCACACGGAAGGTGGCAGCCCTGAAAGCTGTTGCTGGTCTTCACCGTCCCCCTGCAGCCTATTCACAGGCACAACAGGATCTGGGACCCGGGCTTGCCCAGAGGAGGAACATCTCATGGCTCTCGTCCTCGCCAGAGCCTGATTCCGGAAAGGCACATGTCCGGCTCCTTGTCCCACACGGAAGGTGGCAGGCTGGAATGATGTTGCTGGTCTTCACCGTCCCCCTGCAGCCTATTCACAGGCACAACAGGATCTGGGACCCGGGCTTGCCCAGAGGAGGAACATGTCATGGCTCTCGTCCTCGGCAGGGCCCCTTTCCGAAAAGGCACACGTCTGGCTCCTTGTCCCACACGGAAGGTGTCAGGCCGGAAAGCTGTTGCTGGTCTTCACCGTCCCCCTGCAGCCTATTCACTGGCACAACAGGATCTGGGACCCGGGCTTGCCCAGAGGAGGAACATCTCATGGCTCTCGTCCTCGGCAGAGCCTGTTTCCGAGAAGGCACACGTCCGGCTCCTTGTCCCACACGGAAGGTCGCAGCCCTGAAAGCTGTTGCTGGTCTTCACCGTCCCCCTGCAGCCTATTCACAGGCACAACAGAATCTGGGACCCGGGCTTGCCCAGAGGAGGAATATCTCATGGCTCTCGTCCTCGGCAAAGCCTGATTCTGGAAAGGCACACGTCCGGCCCCTTGTCCCACACGGAAGGTGGCAGCCCTGAAAGCTGTTGCTGGTCTTCACCGTCCCCCTGCAGCCTATTCACAGGCACAACAGGATCTGGGGCCCGGGCTTGCCCAGAGGAGGAACATCTCATGGCTCTCGTCCTCGGCAGGGCCTCTTTCCGAAAAGGCACACGTCCGGCTCCTTGTCCCACACGGAAGTTGGCACCCCTGAAGGATGTTGCTGCTCTTCACCGTCCCCCTGCAGCCTATTCACAGGCACAACAGGATTCATGACGCGGGCTTGCCCAGAGGAGGAACATCTCATGGCTCTCGTCGTTGGCAGGGCCTCTTTCCGAAAAGGCACACGTCCGGCTCCTTGTCCCACACGGAAGGTGGCAGCCCTGAAAGCTGTTGCTGGTCTTCACCGTCCCCCTGCAGCCTATTCACAGGCACAACAGGATTCACGATGCGGGCTTGCCCAGAGGAGGAACATCTCATGGCTCTCATCCTTGGCAGGGCCTGTTTCCGAAAGGCACACGTCCGGCTCCTTGTCCCACACGGAAGGTGGCAGCCCTGAAAGCTTTTCCTGGTTTCACCGTCCCCCTGCAGCTTATTCACAGGCACAAGAGGATCTGGGACCCTGGCTTGCCCAGAGGAGGAACATCTCATGTCTCTCATCCTCGGCAGGGCCTGTTTCCGAAAAGGCACACATCCGGCTCCTTTTCCCACACGGAAGGTGGCAGCCCTGAAAGCTGTTGCTGGTCTTCACCGTCCCCCTGCAGCCTATTCACAGGTACAACAGGATTCAGGACCCGGGCTTGCCCAGAGGAGGAACATCTCATGGCTCTCGTCCTTGGCAGAGCCTTTTTCCGAGAAGGCACACGTCCGGCTCCTTGTCCCACACGGAAGGTGGCAGCCCTGAAAGCTGTTGCTGGTCTTCACCGTCCCCCTGCAGCCTATTCACAGGCACAACAGGATCTGGGACCCGGGCTTGCCCAGAGGAGGAACATCTCATGGCTCTCGTCCTCGGCAGAGTCTGATTCCGGAAAGGCACACGTCCGGCCCCTTGTCCCACACGGAAGGTGGCAGCCCTGAAAGCTGTTGCTGGTCTTCACCGTCCCCCTGCAGCCTATTCACAGGCACAACAGGATCCGGGGCCCGGGCTTGCCCAGAGGAGGAACATCTCATGGCTCTCGTCCTCGGCAGCGCCTCTTTCCGAAAAGGCACACGTCCGGCTCCTTGTCCCACACGGAAGTTGGCACCCCTGAAGGATGTTGCTGGTCTTCACCGTCCCCCTGCAGCCTATTCACAGGCACAACAGGACTCATGACGCGGGCTTGCCCAGAGGAGGAACATCTCATGGCTCTCGTCCTTGGCAGGGCCTCTTTCCGAAAAGGCACACGTCCGGCTCCTTGTCCCACACGGAAGGTGGCAGCCCTGAAAGCTGTTGCTGGTCTTCACCGTCCCCCTGCAGCCTATTCACAGGCACAACAGGATCTGGGACCCGGGCTTGCCCAGAGGAGGAACATCTCATGGCTCTCGTCCTCAGCAGAGCCTGTTTCCGAAAAGGCACACGTCCGGCTCCTTGTCCCACACGGAAGGTGGCAGCCCTGAAAGCTGTTGCTGGTCTTCACCGTCCCCCTGCAGCCTATTCACAGGTACAACAGGATTCAGGACCCGGGCTTGCCCAGAGGAGGAACATCTCATGGCTCTCGTCCTCGGCAGAGCCTGTTTCCGAGAAGGCACACGTCCGGCTCCTTGTCCCACACGGAAGGTCGCAGCCCTGAAAGATGTTGCTGGTCTTCACCGTCCCCCTGCAGCCTATTCACAGGCACAACAGGATTCACGACGCGGGCTTGCCCAGAGGAGGAACATCTCATGGCTCTCGTCCTCGGCGGAGCCTGATTCCGGAAAGCCACACGTCCGGCTCCTTGTCCCACACAGAAGGTGGCAGCCCTGAAAGCTGTTGCTGGTCTTCACCGTCCCCCTGCAGCCTATTCACAGGCACAACAGGATCTGGGACCCGGGCTTGCCCAGAGGAGGAACATCTCATGGCTCTCATCCTCGGCAGGGCCTGTTTCCGAAAAGGCACACGTCCGGCTCCTTGTCCCACACGGAAGGTGGCAGCCCTGAAAGCTTTTCCTGGTCTTCACCGTCCCCCTGCAGCTTATTCACAGGCACAACAGGATCTGGGACCCTGGCTTGCCCAGAGGAGGAACATCTCATGTCTCTCATCCTCGGCAGGTCCTGTTTCCGAAAAGGCACACATCCGGCTCCTTGTCCCACACGGAAGGTGGCAGCCCTGAAAGCTGTTGCTGGTCTTCAACGTCCCCCTGCAGCCTATTCACAGGTACAACAGGATTCAGGACCCGGGCTTGCCCAGAGGAGGAACATCTCATGGCTCTCGTCCTTGGTAGAGCCTGTTTCTGAGAAGGCACACGTCCGGCTCCTTGTCCCACACGGAAGGTGGCAGCCCTGAAAGCTGTTGCTGGTCTTCACCGTCCCCCTGCAGCCTATTCACAGGCACAACAGGATTCAGGACCCGGGCTTGCCCAGAGGAGGAACTTCTCATGGCTCTCGTCCTCGGCAGAGCCTGTTTCCGAGAAGGCACACGTCCGGCTCCTTGTCCTACACGGAAGGTCGCAGCCCTGAAAGATGTTGCTGGTCTTCACCGTCCCCCTGCAGCCTATTCACAGGCACAACAGGATTCACGACGCGGGCTTGCCCAGAGGAGGAACATCTCATGGCTCTCATCCTCGGCAGGGCCTGTTTTCGAAAAGGCACACGTCCGGCTCCTTGTCCCACACGGAAGGTGGCAGCCCTGAAAGATGTTGCTGGTCTTCACCGTCCCCCTGCAGCCTATTCACAGGCACAACAGGATCTGGGACCCGGGCTTGCCCAGAGGAGGAACATCTCATGGCTCTCATCCTCGGCAGAGCCTGATTCCGAAAAGGCACACGTCCGGCTCCTTGTCCCACACGGAAGGTGGCAGCCCTGAAAGCTGTTGCTGGTCTTCACCGTCCCCCTGCAGCCTATTCACAGGCACAACAGGATTCAGGACCCGGGCTTGCCCAGAGGAGGAACATCTCATGGCTCTCGTCCTTAGCAGAGCCTGTTTCCGAGAAGGCACACGTCCGGCTCATTGTCCCACACGGAAGGTGGCAGCCCTGAAAGCTGTTGCTGGTCTTCACCGTCCCCCTGCAGCCTATTCACAGGCACAACAGAATCTGGGACCCGGGCTTGCCCAGAGGAGGAATATCTCATGGCTCTCGTCCTCGGCAGAGTCTGATTCTGGAAAGGCACACGTCCGGCCCCTTGTCCCACACGGAAGGTGGCAGCCCTGAAAGCTGTTGCTGGTCTTCACCGTCCCCCTGCAGCCTATTCACAGGCACAACAGGATCTGGGGCCCGGGCTTGCCCAGAGGAGGAACATCTCATGGCTCTCGTCCTCGGCAGGGCCTCTTTCCGAAAAGGCACACGTCCGGCTCCTTGTCCCACACGGAAGTTGGCACCCCTGAAGGATGTTGCTGGTCTTCACCGTCCCCCTGCAGCCTATTCACAGGCACAACAGGATTCATGACGCGGGCTTGCCCAGAGGAGGAACATCTCATGGCTCTCGTCGTTGGCAGGGCCTCTTCCCGAAAAGGCACACGTCCGGCTCCTTGTCCCACACGGAAGGTGGCAGCCCTGAAAGATGTTGCTGGTCTTCACCGTCCCCCTGCAGCCTATTCACAGGCACAACAGGATCTGGGACCCGGGCTTGCCCAGAGGAGGAACATCTCATGGCTCTCGTCCTCGGAAGAGCCTCTTTCCGAAAAGGCACACGACCGGCTCCTTGTCCCACACGGAAGGTGGCAGCCCTGAAAGCTGTTGCTGGTCTTCACCGTCCCCCTGCAGCCTATTCACAGGCACAACAGGATTCACGATGCGGGCTTGCCCAGAGGAGGAACATCTCATGGCTCTCATCCTTGGCAGGGCCTGTTTCCGAAAAGGCACACGTCCGGCTCCTTGTCCCACACGGAAGGTGGCAGCCCTGAAAGCTTTTCCTGGTTTCACCGTCCCCCTGCAGCTTATTCACAGGCACAAGAGGATCTGGGACCCTGGCTTGCCCAGAGGAGGAACATCTCATGTCTCTCATCCTCGGCAGGGCCTGTTTCCGAAAAGGCACACATCCGGCTCCTTTTCCCACACGGAAGGTGGCAGCCCTGAAAGCTGTTGCTGGTCTTCACCGTCCCCCTGCAGCCTATTCACAGGTACAACAGGATTCAGGACCCGGGCTTGCCCAGAGGAGGAACATCTCATGGCTCTCGTCCTTGGCAGAGCCTGTTTCCGAGAAGGCACACGTCCGGCTCCTTGTCCCACACGGAAGGTGGCAGCCCTGAAAGCTGTTGCTGGTCTTCACCGTCCCCCTGCAGCCTATTCACAGGCACAACAGGATCTTGGACGCGGGCTTGCCCAGAGGAGGAACATCTCATGGCTCTCGTCCTCGGCAGAGTCTGATTCCGGAAAGGCACACGTCCGGCCCCTTGTCCCACAAGGAAGGTGGCAGCCCTGAAAGCTGTTGCTGGTCTTCACCGTCCCCCTGCAGCCTATTCACAGGCACAACAGTATCTGGGGCCCGGGCTTGCCCAGAGGAGGAACATCTCATGGCTCTCGTCCTCGGCAGGGCCTCTTTCCGAAAAGGCACACGTCCGGCTCCTTGTCCCACACGGAAGTTGGCACCCCTGAAGGATGTTGCTGGTCTTCACCGTCCCCCTGCAGCCTATTCACAGGCACAACAGGACTCATGACGCGGGCTTGCCCAGAGGAGGAACATCTCATGGCTCTCGTCCTTGGCAGGGCCTCTTTCCGAAAAGGCACATGTCCGGCTCCTTGTCCCACACGGAAGGTGGCAGGCTGGAATGATGTTGCTGGTCTTCACCGTCCCCCTGCAGCCTATTCACAGGCACAACAGGATCTGGGACCCGGGCTTGCCCAGAGGAGGAACATGTCATGGCTCTCGTCCTCGGCAGGGCCCCTTTCCGAAAAGGCACACGTCTGGCTCCTTGTCCCACACGGAAGGTGTCAGGCCGGAAAGCTGTTGCTGGTCTTCACCGTCCCCCTGCAGCCTATTCACAGGCACAACAGGATCTGGGACCCGGGCTTGCCCAGAGGAGGAACATCTCATGGCTCTCGTCCTCAGCAGAGCCTGATTCCGAAAAGGCACACGTCCGGCTCCTTGTCCCACACGGAAGGTGGCAGCCCTGAAAGCTGTTGCTGGTCTTCACCGTCCCCCTGCAGCCTATTCACAGGTACAACAGGATTCAGGACCCGGGCTTGCCCAGAGGAGGAACATCTCATGGCTCTCGTCCTCGGCAGAGCCTGTTTCCGAGAAGGCACACGTCCGGCTCCTTGTCCCACACGGAAGGTCGCAGCCCTGAAAGATGTTGCTGGTCTTCACCGTCCCCCTGCAGCCTATTCACAGGCACAACAGGATTCACGACGCGGGCTTGCCCAGAGGAGGAACATCTCATGGCTCTCGTCCTCGGCGGAGCCTGATTCCGGAAAGGCACACGTCCGGCTCCTTGTCCCACACAGAAGGTGGCAGCCCTGAAAGCTGTTGCTGGTCTTCACCGTCCCCCTGCAGCCTATTCACAGGCACAACAGGATCTGGGACCCTGGCTTGCCCAGAGGAGGAACATCTCATGTCTCTCATCCTCGGCAGGTCCTGTTTCCGAAAAGGCACACATCCGGCTCCTTGTCCCACACGGAAGGTGGCAGCCCTGAAAGCTGTTGCTGGTCTTCACCGTCCCCCTGCAGCCTATTCACAGGTACAACAGGATTCAGGACCCGGGCTTGCCCAGATGAGGAACATCTCATGGCTCTCGTCCTTGGTAGAGCCTGTTTCTGAGAAGGCACACGTCCGGCTCCTTGTCCCACACGGAAGGTGGCAGCCCTGAAAGCTGTTGCTGGTCTTCACCGTCCCCCTGCAGCCTATTCACAGGCACAACAGGATTCAGGACCCGGGCTTGCCCAGAGGAGGAACTTCTCATGGCTCTTGTCCTCGACAGAGCCTCTTGCCGAAAAAGCACACGTCCGGCTCCTTGTCCCACACGGAAGGTGGCAGCCCTGAAAGCTGTTGCTGGTCTTCACCGTCCCCCTGCAGCCTTTTCACAGGCACAACAGGATCTGGGACCCGGGCTTGCCCAGAGGAGGAACATCTCATGGCTCTCGTCCTCGGCAGAGCCTGATTCCGGAAAGGCACATGTCCGGCTCCTTGTCCCACACGGAAGGTGGCAGGCTGGAAAGATGTTGCTGGTGTTCACCGTCCCCCTGCAGCCTATTCACAGGCACAACAGGATCTGGGACCCGGGCTTGCCCAGAGGAGGAACATCTCATGGCTCTCGTCCTCGGCAGGGCCTCTTCCCGAAAAGGCACACGTCCGGCTCCTTGTCCCACACGGAAGGTGGCAGGCCGGAAAGCTGTTGCTGGTCTTCACCGTCCCCCTGCAGCCTATTCACAGGCACAACAGGAACTGGGACCCGGGCTTGCCCAGAGGAGGAACATCTCATGGCTCTCGTCCTCAGCAGAGCCTGATTCCGAAAAGGCACACGTCCGGCTCCTTGTCCCACACGGAAGGTGGCAGCCCTGAAAGCTGTTGCTGGTCTTCACCGTCCCCCTGCAGCCTATTCACAGGTACAACAGGATTCAGGACCCGGGCTTGCCCAGAGGAGGAACTTCTCATGGCTCTCGTCCTCGGCAGAGCCTCTTTCCGAAAAGGCACACGTCCGGCTCCTTGTCCCACACGGAAGGTGGCAGCCCTGAAAGCTGTTGCTGGTCTTCACCGTCCCCCTGCAGCCTATTCACAGGCACAACAGGATCTGGGGCCCGGGCTTGCCCAGAGGAGGAACATCTCATGGCTCTCGTCCTCGGCAGGGCCTCTTTCCGAAAAGGCACACGTCCGGCTCCTTGTCCCACACGGAAGTTGGCACCCCTGAAGGATGTTGCTGCTCTTCACCGTCCCCCTGCAGCCTATTCACAGGCACAACAGGATTCATGACGCGGGCTTGCCCAGAGGAGGAACATCTCATGGCTCTCGTCGTTGGCAGGGCCTCTTTCCGAAAAGGCACACGTCCGGCTCCTTGTCCCACACGGAAGGTGGCAGCCCTGAAAGCTGTTGCTGGTCTTCACCGTCCCCCTGCAGCCTATTCACAGGCACAACAGGATTCACGATGCGGGCTTGCCCAGAGGAGGAACATCTCATGGCTCTCGTCCTTGGCAGGGCCTGTTTCCGAAAAGGCACACGTCCGGTTCCTTGTCCCACACGGAAGGTCGCAGCCCTGAAAGCTTTTCCTGGTTTCACCGTCCCCCTGCAGCTTATTCATAGGCACAAGAGGATCTGGGACCCTGGCTTGCCCAGAGGAGGAACATCTCATGTCTCTCATCCTCGGCAGGGCCTGTTTCCGAAAAGGCACACATCCGGCTCCTTTTCCCACACGGAAGGTGGCAGCCCTGAAAGCTGTTGCTGGTCTTCACCGTCCCCCTGCAGCCTATTCACAGGTACAACAGGATTCAGGACCCGGGCTTGCCCAGAGGAGGAACATCTCATGGCTCTCGTCCTTGGCAGAGCCTTTTTCCGAGAAGGCACACGTCCGGCTCCTTGTCCCACAAGGAAGGTGGCAGCCCTGAAAGCTGTTGCTGGTCTTCACCGTCCCCCTGCAGCCTATTCACAGGCACAACAGGATCTTGGACCCGGGCTTGCCCAGAGGAGGAACATCTCATGGCTCTCGTCCTCGGCAGAGTCTGATTCCGGAAAGGCACACGTCCGGCCCCTTGTCCCACACGGAAGGTGGCAGCCCTGAAAGCTGTTGCTGGTCTTCACCGTCCCCCTGCAGCCTATTCACAGGCACAACAGGATCTGGGGCCCGGGCTTGCCCAGAGGAGGAACATCTCATGGCTCTCGTCCTCGGCAGGGCCTCTTTCCGAAAAGGCACACGTCCGGCTCCTTGTCCCACACGGAAGTTGGCACCCCTGAAGGATGTTGCTGGTCTTCACCGTCCCCCTGCAGCCTATTCACAGGCACAACAGGACTCATGACGCGGGCTTGCCCAGAGGAGGAACATCTCATGGCTCTCGTCCTTGGCAGGGCCTGATTCCGAAAAGGCACACGTCCGGCTCCTTGTCCCACACGGAAGGTGGCAGCCCTGAAAGCTGTTGCTGGTCTTCACCGTGCCCCTGCAGCCTATTCACAGGCACAACAGGATCTGGGACCCGGGCTTGCCCAGAGGAGGAACATCTCATGGCTATCGTCCTCGGCATAGCCTGATTCCGGAAAGGCACATGTCCGGCTCCTTGTCCCACACGGAAGGTGGCAGGCTGGAATGATGTTGCTGGTCTTCACCGTCCCCCTGCAGCCTATTCACAGGCACAACAGGATCTGGGACCCGGGCTTGCCCAGAGGAGGAACATGTCATGGCTCTCGTCCTCGGCAGGGCCCCTTTCCGAAAAGGCACACGTCTGGCTCCTTGTCCCACACGGAAGGTGTCAGGCCGGAAAGCTGTTGCTGGTCTTCACCGTCCCCCTGCAGCCTATTCACAGGCACAACAGGATCTGGGACCCGGGCTTGCCCAGAGGAGGAACATCTCATGGCTCTCGTCCTCAGCAGAGCCTGTTTCCGAAAAGGCACACGTCCGGCTCCTTGTCCCACACGGAAGGTGGCAGCCCTGAAAGCTGTTGCTGGTCTTCACCGTCCCCCTGCAGCCTATTCACAGGTACAACAGGATTCAGGACCCGGGCTTGCCCAGAGGAGGAACATCTCATGGCTCTCGTCCTCGGCAGAGCCTGTTTCCGAGAAGGCACACGTCCGGCTCCTTGTCCCACACGGAAGGTCGCAGCCCTGAAAGATGTTGCTGGTCTTCACCGTCCCCCTGCAGCCTATTCACAGGCACAACAGGATTCACGGCGCGGGCTTGCCCAGAGGAGGAACATCTCATGGCTCTCGTCCTCGGCGGAGCCTGATTCCGGAAAGGCACACGTCCGGCTCCTTGTCCCACACAGAAGGTGGCAGCCCTGAAAGCTGTTGCTGGTCTTCACCGTCCCCCTGCAGCCTATTCACAGGCACAACAGGATCTGGGACCCGGGCTTGCCCAGAGGAGGAACATCTCATGGCTCTCGTCGTTGGCAGGGCCTCTTCCCGAAAAGGCACACGTCCGGCTCCTTGTCCCACACGGAAGGTGGCAGCCCTGAAAGATGTTGCTGGTCTTCACCGTCCCCCTGCAGCCTATTCACAGGCACAACAGGATCTGGGACCCGGGCTTGCCCAGAGGAGGAACATCTCATGGCTCTCGTCCTCGGAAGAGCCTCTTTCCGAAAAGGCACACGACCGGCTCCTTGTCCCACACGGAAGGTGGCAGCCCTGAAAGCTGTTGCTGGTCTTCACCGTCCCCCTGCAGCCTATTCACAGGCACAACAGGATTCACGATGCGGGCTTGCCCAGAGGAGGAACATCTCATGGCTCTCATCCTTGGCAGGGCCTGTTTCCGAAAAGGCACACGTCCGGCTCCTTGTCCCACACGGAAGGTGGCAGCCCTGAAAGCTTTTCCTGGTTTCACCGTCCCCCTGCAGCTTATTCACAGGCACAAGAGGATCTGGGACCCTGGCTTGCCCAGAGGAGGAACATCTCATGTCTCTCATCCTCGGCAGGGCCTGTTTCCGAAAAGGCACACATCCGGCTCCTTTTCCCACACGGAAGGTGGCAGCCCTGAAAGCTGTTGCTGGTCTTCACCGTCCCCCTGCAGCCTATTCACAGGTACAACAGGATTCAGGACCCGGGCTTGCCCAGAGGAGGAACATCTCATGGCTCTCGTCCTTGGCAGAGCCTGTTTCCGAGAAGGCACACGTCCGGCTCCTTGTCCCACACGGAAGGTGGCAGCCCTGAAAGCTGTTGCTGGTCTTCACCGTCCCCCTGCAGCCTATTCACAGGCACAACAGGATCTTGGACCCGGGCTTGCCCAGAGGAGGAACATCTCATGGCTCTCGTCCTCGGCAGAGTCTGATTCCGGAAAGGCACACGTCCGGCCCCTTGTCCCACACGGAAGGTGGCAGCCCTGAAAGCTGTTGCTGGTCTTCACCGTCCCCCTGCAGCCTATTCACAGGCACAACAGGATCTGGGGCCCGGGCTTGCCCAGAGGAGGAACATCTCATGGCTCTCGTCCTCGGCAGGGCCTCTTTCCGAAAAGGCACACGTCCGGCTCCTTGTCCCACACGGAAGTTGGCACCCCTGAAGGATGTTGCTGGTCTTCACCGTCCCCCTGCAGCCTATTCACAGGCACAACAGGACACATGACGCGGGCTTGCCCAGAGGAGGAACATCTCATGGCTCTCGTCCTTGGCAGGGCCCCTTTCCGAAAAGGCACACGTCTGGCTCCTTGTCCCACACGGAAGGTGGCAGGCTGGAATGATGTTGCTGGTCTTCACCGTCCCCCTGCAGCCTATTCACAGGCACAACAGGATCTGGGACCCGGGCTTGCCCAGAGGAGGAACATCTCATGGCTCTCGTCCTCAGCAGAGCCTGATTCCTAAAAGGCACACGTCCGGCTCCTTGTCCCACACGGAAGGTGGCAGCCCTGAAAGCTGTTGCTGGTCTTCACCGTGCCCCTGCAGCCTATTCACAGGCACAACAGGATCTGGGACCCGGGCTTGCCCAGAGGAGGAACATCTCATGGCTCTCGTCCTCGGCAGAGCCTGTTTCCGAGAAGGCACACGTCCGGCTCCTTGTCCCACACGGAAGGTCGCAGCCCTGAAAGATGTTGCTGGTCTTCACCGTCCCCCTGCAGCCTATTCACAGGCACAACAGGATTCACGACGCGGGCTTGCCCAGAGGAGGAACATCTCATGGCTCTCGTCCTCGGCGGAGCCTGATTCCGGAAAGGCACACGTCCGGCTCCTTGTCCCACACAGAAGGTGGCAGCCCTGAAAGCTGTTGCTGGTCTTCACCGTCCCCCTGCAGCCTATTCACAGGCACAACAGGATCTGGGACCCGGGCTTGCCCAGAGGAGGAACATCTCATGGCTCTCATCCTCGGCAGGGCCTGTTTCCGAAAAGGCACACGTCCGGCTCCTTGTCCCACACGGAAGGTGGCAGCCCTGAAAGCTTTTCCTGGTCTTCACCGTCCCCCTGCAGCTTATTCACAGGCACAACAGGATCTGGGACCCTGGCTTGCCCAGAGGAGGAACATCTCATGTCTCTCATCCTCGGCAGGTCCTGTTTCCGAAAAGGCACACATCCGGCTCCTTGTCCCACACGGAAGGTGGCAGCCCTGAAAGCTGTTGCTGGTCTTCACCGTCCCCCTGCAGCCTATTCACAGGTACAACAGGATTCAGGACCCGGGCTTGCCCAGAGGAGGAACATCTCATGGCTCTCGTCCTTGGTAGAGCCTGTTTCTGAGAAGGCACACGTCCGGCTCCTTGTCCCACACGGAAGGTGGCAGCCCTGAAAGCTGTTGCTGGTCTTCACCGTCCCCCTGCAGCCTATTCACAGGCACAACAGGATTCAGGACCCGGGCTTGCCCAGAGGAGGAACTTCTCATGGCTCTTGTCCTCGACAGAGCCTCTTGCCGAAAAAGCACACGTCCGGCTCCTTGTCCCACACGGAAGGTGGCAGCCCTGAAAGCTGTTGCTGGTCTTCACCGTCCCCCTGCAGCCTTTTCACAGGCACAACAGGATCTGGGACCCGGGCTTGCCCAGAGGAGGAACATCTCATGGCTCTCGTCCTCGGCAGAGCCTGATTCCGGAAAGGCACATGTCCGGCTCCTTGTCCCACACGGAAGGTGGCAGGCTGGAAAGATGTTGCTGGTGTTCACCGTCCCCCTGCAGCCTATTCACAGGTACAACAGGATTCAGGACCCGGGCTTGCCCAGAGGAGGAACATCTCATGGCTCTCGTCCTCGGCAGAGCCTGTTTCCGAGAAGGCACACGTCCGGCTCCTTGTCCCACACGGAAGGTCGCAGCCCTGAAAGATGTTGCTGGTCTTCACCGTCCCCCTGCAGCCTATTCACAGGCACAACAGGATTCACGGCGCGGGCTTGCCCAGAGGAGGAACATCTCATGGCTCTCGTCCTCGGCGGAGCCTGATTCCGGAAAGGCACACGTCCGGCTCCTTGTCCCACACAGAAGGTGGCAGCCCTGAAAGCTGTTGCTGGTCTTCACCGTCCCCCTGCAGCCTATTCACAGGCACAACAGGATCTGGGACCCGGGCTTGCCCAGAGGAGGAACATCTCATGGCTCTCGTCGTTGGCAGGGCCTCTTCCCGAAAAGGCACACGTCCGGCTCCTTGTCCCACACGGAAGGTGGCAGCCCTGAAAGATGTTGCTGGTCTTCACCGTCCCCCTGCAGCCTATTCACAGGCACAACAGGATCTGGGACCCGGGCTTGCCCAGAGGAGGAACATCTCATGGCTCTCATCCTTGGCAGGGCCTGTTTCCGAAAAGGCACACGTCCGGCTCCTTGTCCCACACGGAAGGTGGCAGCCCTGAAAGCTTTTCCTGGTTTCACCGTCCCCCTGCAGCTTATTCATAGGCACAAGAGGATCTGGGACCCTGGCTTGCCCAGAGGAGGAATATCTCATGGCTCTCGTCCTCGGCAAAGTCTGATTCTGGAAAGGCACACGTCCGGCCCCTTGTCCCACACGGAAGGTGGCAGCCCTGAAAGCTGTTGCTGGTCTTCACCGTCCCCCTGCAGCCTATTCACAGGCACAACAGGATCTGGGGCCCGGGCTTGCCCAGAGGAGGAACATCTCATGGCTCTCGTCCTCGGCAGGGCCTCTTTCCGAAAAGGCACACGTCCGGCTCCTTGTCCCACACGGAAGTTGGCACCCCTGAAGGATGTTGCTGTTCTTCACCGTCCCCCTGCAGCCTATTCACAGGCACAACAGGATTCATGACGCGAGCTTGCCCAGAGGAGGAACATCTCATGGCTCTCGTCGTTGGCAGGGCCTCTTTCCGAAAAGGCACACGTCCGGCTCCTTGTCCCACACGGAAGGTGGCAGCCCTGAAAGCTGTTGCTGGTCTTCACCGTCCCCCTGCAGCCTATTCACAGGCACAACAGGATTCACGATGCGTGCTTGCCCAGAGGAGGAACATCTCATGGCTCTCGTCCTTGGCAGGGCCTGTTTCCGAAAAGGCACACGTCCGGTTCCTTGTCCCACACGGAAGGTGGCAGCCCTGAAATCTTTTCCTGGTTTCACCGTCCCCCTGCAGCTTATTCATAGGCACAAGAGGATCTGGGACCCTGGCTTGCCCAGAGGAGAAACATCTCATGGCTCTCGTCCTCGGCAGGGCCTGTTTCCGGAAAGGCACACGTCCGGCTCCTTGTCCCACACGGAAGGTGGCAGCCCTGAAAGCTGTTGCTGGTCTTCACCGTCCCCCTGCAGCCTATTCACAGGTACAACAGGATTCAGGACCCGGGCTTGCCCAGAGGAGGAACATCTCATGGCTCTCGTCCTTGGCAGAGCCTTTTTCCGAGAAGGCACACGTCCGGCTCCTTGTCCCACACGGAAGGTGGCAGCCCTGAAAGCTTTTCCTGGTCTTCACCGTCCCCCTGCAGCTTATTCACAGGCACAACAGGATCTGGGACCCTGGCTTGCCCAGAGGAGGAACATCTCATGTCTCTCATCCTCGGCAGGTCCTGTTTCCGAAAAGGCACACATCCGGCTCCTTGTCCCACACGGAAGGTGGCAGCCCTGAAAGCTGTTGCTGGTCTTCACCGTCCCCCTGCAGCCTATTCACAGGTACAACAGGATTCAGGACCCGGGCTTGCCCAGAGGAGGAACATCTCATGGCTCTCGTCCTTGGTAGAGCCTGTTTCTGAGAAGGCACACGTCCGGCTCCTTGTCCCACACGGAAGGTGGCAGCCCTGAAAGCTGTTGCTGGTCTTCACCGTCCCCCTGCAGCCTATTCACAGGCACAACAGGATTCAGGACCCGGGCTTGCCCAGAGGAGGAACTTCTCATGGCTCTTGTCCTCGACAGAGCCTCTTGCCGAAAAAGCACACGTCCGGCTCCTTGTCCCACACGGAAGGTGGCAGCCCTGAAAGCTGTTGCTGGTCTTCACCGTCCCCCTGCAGCCTTTTCACAGGCACAACAGGATCTGGGACCCGGGCTTGCCCAGAGGAGGAACATCTCATGGCTCTCGTCCTCGGCAGAGCCTGATTCCGGAAAGGCACATGTCCGGCTCCTTGTCCCACACGGAAGGTGGCAGGCTGGAAAGATGTTGCTGGTGTTCACCGTCCCCCTGCAGCCTATTCACAGGTACAACAGGATTCAGGACCCGGGCTTGCCCAGAGGAGGAACATCTCATGGCTCTCGTCCTCGGCAGAGCCTGTTTCCGAGAAGGCACACGTCCGGCTCCTTGTCCCACACGGAAGGTCGCAGCCCTGAAAGATGTTGCTGGTCTTCACCGTCCCCCTGCAGCCTATTCACAGGCACAACAGGATTCACGGCGCGGGCTTGCCCAGAGGAGGAACATCTCATGGCTCTCGTCCTCGGCGGAGCCTGATTCCGGAAAGGCACACGTCCGGCTCCTTGTCCCACACAGAAGGTGGCAGCCCTGAAAGCTGTTGCTGGTCTTCACCGTCCCCCTGCAGCCTATTCACAGGCACAACAGGATCTGGGACCCGGGCTTGCCCAGAGGAGGAACATCTCATGGCTCTCGTCGTTGGCAGGGCCTCTTCCCGAAAAGGCACACGTCCGGCTCCTTGTCCCACACGGAAGGTGGCAGCCCTGAAAGATGTTGCTGGTCTTCACCGTCCCCCTGCAGCCTATTCACAGGCACAACAGGATCTGGGACCCGGGCTTGCCCAGAGGAGGAACATCTCATGGCTCTCATCCTTGGCAGGGCCTGTTTCCGAAAAGGCACACGTCCGGCTCCTTGTCCCACACGGAAGGTGGCAGCCCTGAAAGCTTTTCCTGGTTTCACCGTCCCCCTGCAGCTTATTCATAGGCACAAGAGGATCTGGGACCCTGGCTTGCCCAGAGGAGGAATATCTCATGGCTCTCGTCCTCGGCAAAGTCTGATTCTGGAAAGGCACACGTCCGGCCCCTTGTCCCACACGGAAGGTGGCAGCCCTGAAAGCTGTTGCTGGTCTTCACCGTCCCCCTGCAGCCTATTCACAGGCACAACAGGATCTGGGGCCCGGGCTTGCCCAGAGGAGGAACATCTCATGGCTCTCGTCCTCGGCAGGGCCTCTTTCCGAAAAGGCACACGTCCGGCTCCTTGTCCCACACGGAAGTTGGCACCCCTGAAGGATGTTGCTGGTCTTCACCGTCCCCCTGCAGCCTATTCACAGGCACAACAGGATTCATGACGCGAGCTTGCCCAGAGGAGGAACATCTCATGGCTCTCGTCGTTGGCAGGGCCTCTTTCCGAAAAGGCACACGTCCGGCTCCTTGTCCCACACGGAAGGTGGCAGCCCTGAAAGCTGTTGCTGGTCTTCACCGTCCCCCTGCAGCCTATTCACAGGCACAACAGGATTCACGATGCGGGCTTGCCCAGAGGAGGAACATCTCATGGCTCTCGTCCTTGGCAGGGCCTGTTTCCGAAAAGGCACACGTCCGGTTCCTTGTCCCACACGGAAGGTGGCAGCCCTGAAAGCTTTTCCTGGTTTCACCGTCCCCCTGCAGCTTATTCATAGGCACAAGAGGATCTGGGACCCTGGCTTGCCCAGAGGAGAAACATCTCATGGCTCTCGTCCTCGGCAGGGCCTGTTTCCGGAAAGGCACACGTCCGGCTCCTTGTCCCACACGGAAGGTGGCAGCCCTGAAAGCTGTTGCTGGTCTTCACCGTCCCCCTGCAGCCTATTCACAGGTACAACAGGATTCAGGACCCGGGCTTGCCCAGAGGAGGAACATCTCATGGCTCTCGTCCTTGGCAGAGCCTTTTTCCGAGAAGGCACACGTCCGGCTCCTTGTCCCACACGGAAGGTGGCAGCCCTGAAAGCTGTTGCTGGTCTTCACCGTCCCCCTGCAGCCTATTCACAGGCACAACAGGATCTTGGACCCGGGCTTGCCCAGAGGAGGAACATCTCATGGCTCTCGTCCTCGGCAGAGTCTGATTCCGGAAAGGCACACGTCCGGCCCCTTGTCCCACACGGAAGGTGGCAGCCCTGAAAGCTGTTGCTGGTCTTCACCGTCCCCCTGCAGCCTATTCACAGGCACAACAGGATCCGGGGCCCGGGCTTGCCCAGAGGAGGAACATCTCATGGCTCTCGTCCTCGGCAGGGCCTCTTTCCGAAAAGGCACACGTCCGGCTCCTTGTCCCACACGGAAGTTGGCACCCCTGAAGGATGTTGCTGGTCTTCACCGTCCCCCTGCAGCCTATTCACAGGCACAACAGGACTCATGACGCGGGCTTGCCCAGAGGAGGAACATCTCATGGCTCTCGTCCTTGGCAGGTCCTGTTTCCGAAAAGGCACACGTCCGGCTCCTTGTCCCACACGGAAGGTGGCAGCCCTGAAAGCTGTTGCTGGTCTTCACCGTCCCCCTGCAGCCTATTCACAGGCACAACAGGATCTGGGACCCGGGCTTGCCCAGAGGAGGAACATCTCATGGCTCTCGTCCTTGGCAGGGCCTCTTTCCGAAAAGGCACATGTCCGGCTCCTTGTCCCACACGGAAGGTGGCAGGCTGCAATGATGTTGCTGGTCTTCACCGTCCCCCTGCAGCCTATTCACAGGCACAACAGGATCTGGGACCCGGGCTTGCCCAGAGGAGGAACATGTCATGGCTCTCGTCCTCGGCAGGGCCCCTTTCCGAAAAGGCACACGTCTGGCTCCTTGTCCCACACGGAAGGTGTCAGGCCGGAAAGCTGTTGCTGGTCTTCACCGTCCCCCTGCAGCCTATTCACAGGCACAACAGGATCTGGGACCCGGGCTTGCCCAGAGGAGGAACATCTCATGGCTCTCGTCCTCAGCAGAGCCTGATTCCGAAAAGGCACACGTCCGGCTCCTTGTCCCACACGGAAGGTGGCAGCCCTGAAAGCTGTTGCTGGTCTTCACCGTCCCCCTGCAGCCTATTCACAGGTACAACAGGATTCAGGACCCGGGCTTGCCCAGAGGAGGAACATCTCATGGCTCTCGTCCTCGGCAGAGCCTGTTTCCGAGAAGGCACACGTCCGGCTCCTTGTCCCACACGGAAGGTCGCAGCCCTGAAAGATGTTGCTGGTCTTCACCGTCCCCCTGCAGCCTATTCACAGGCACAACAGGATTCACGACGCGGGCTTGCCCAGAGGAGGAACATCTCATGGCTCTCGTCCTCGGCGGAGCCTGATCCCGGAAAGGCACACGTCCGGCTCCTTGTCCCACACAGAAGGTGGCAGCCCTGAAAGCTGTTGCTGGTCTTCACCGTCCCCCTGCAGCCTATTCACAGGCACAACAGGATCTGGGACCCGGGCTTGCCCAGAGGAGGAACATCTCATGGCTCTCATTCTCGGCAGGGCCTGTTTCCGAAAAGGCACACGTCCGGCTCCTTGTCCCACACGGAAGGTGGCAGCCCTGAAAGCTTTTCCTGGTCTTCACCGTCCCCCTGCAGCTTATTCACAGGCACAACAGGATCTGGGACCCTGGCTTGCCCAGAGGAGGAACATCTCATGTCTCTCATCCTCGGCAGGTCCTGTTTCCGAAAAGGCACACATCCGGCTCCTTGTCCCACACGGAAGGTGGCAGCCCTGAAAGCTGTTGCTGGTCTTCACCGTCCCCCTGCAGCCTATTCACAGGTACAACAGGATTCAGGACCCGGGCTTGCCCAGAGGAGGAACATCTCATGGCTCTCGTCCTTGGTAGAGCCTGTTTCTGAGAAGGCACACGTCCGGCTCCTTGTCCCACACGGAAGGTGGCAGCCCTGAAAGCTGTTGCTGGTCTTCACCGTCCCCCTGCAGCCTATTCACAGGCACAACAGGATTCAGGACCCGGGCTTGCCCAGAGGAGGAACTTCTCATGGCTCTTGTCCTCGACAGAGCCTCTTGCCGAAAAAGCACACGTCCGGCTCCTTGTCCCACACGGAAGGTGGCAGCCCTGAAAGCTGTTGCTGGTCTTCACCGTCCCCCTGCAGCCTTTTCACAGGCACAACAGGATCTGGGACCCGGGCTTGCCCAGAGGAGGAACATCTCATGGCTCTCGTCCTCGGCAGAGCCTGATTCCGGAAAGGCACATGTCCGGCTCCTTGTCCCACACGGAAGGTGGCAGGCTGGAAAGATGTTGCTGGTCTTCACCGTCCCCCTGCAGCCTATTCACAGGCACAACAGGATCTGGGACCCGGGCTTGCCCAGAGGAGGAACATCTCATGGCTCTCGTCCTCGGCAGGGCCTCTTCCCGAAAAGGCACACGTCCGGCTCCTTGTCCCACACGGAAGGTGGCAGGCCGGAAAGCTGTTGCTGGTCTTCACCGTCCCCCTGCAGCCTATTCACAGGCACAACAGGATCTGGGACCCGGGCTTGCCCAGAGGAGGAACATCTCATGGCTCTCGTCCTCAGCAGAGCCTGATTCCGAAAAGGCACACGTCCGGCTCCTTGTCCCACACGGAAGGTGGCAGCCCTGAAAGCTGTTGCTGGTCTTCACCGTCCCCCTGCAGCCTATTCACAGGTACAACAGGATTCAGGACCCGGGCTTGCCCAGAGGAGGAACATCTCATGGCTCTCGTCCTCGGCAGAGCCTCTTTCCGAAAAGGCACACGTCCGGCTCCTTGTCCCACACGGAAGGTGGCAGCCCTGAAAGCTGTTGCTGGTCTTCACCGTCCCCCTGCAGCCTATTCACAGGCACAACAGGATCTGGGGCCCGGGCTTGCCCAGAGGAGGAACATCTCATGGCTCTCGTCCTCGGCAGGGCCTCTTTCCGAAAAGGCACACGTCCGGCTCCTTGTCCCACACGGAAGTTGGCACCCCTGAAGGATGTTGCTGCTCTTCACCGTCCCCCTGCAGCCTATTCACAGGCACAACAGGATTCATGACGCGGGCTTGCCCAGAGGAGGAACATCTCATGGCTCTCGTCGTTGGCAGGGCCTCTTTCCGAAAAGGCACACGTCCGGCTCCTTGTCCCACACGGAAGGTGGCAGCCCTGAAAGCTGTTGCTGGTCTTCACCGTCCCCCTGCAGCCTATTCACAGGCACAACAGGATTCACGATGCGGGCTTGCCCAGAGGAGGAACATCTCATGGCTCTCGTCCTTGGCAGGGCCTGTTTCCGAAAAGGCACACGTCCGGTTCCTTGTCCCACACGGAAGGTGGCAGCCCTGAAAGCTTTTCCTGGTTTCACCGTCCCCCTGCAGCTTATTCATAGGCACAAGAGGATCTGGGACCGGGGCTTGCCCAGAGGAGGAACATCTCATGGCTCTCGTCCTCGCCAGAGCCTGATTCCGAAAAGGCACACATCCGGCTCCTTTTCCCACACGGAAGGTGGCAGCCCTGAAAGCTGTTGCTGGTCTTCACCGTCCCCCTGCAGCCTATTCACAGGTACAACAGGATTCAGGACCCGGGCTTGCCCAGAGGAGGAACATCTCATGGCTCTCGTCCTTGGCAGAGCCTTTTTCCGAGAAGGCACACGTCCGGCTCCTTGTCCCACACGGAAGGTGGCAGCCCTGAAAGCTGTTGCTGGTCTTCACCGTCCCCCTGCAGCCTATTCACAGGCACAACAGGATCTTGGACCCGGGCTTGCCCAGAGGAGGAACATCTCATGGCTCTCGTCCTCGGCAGAGTCTGATTCCGGAAAGGCACACATCCGGCCCCTTGTCCCACACGGAAGGTGGCAGCCCTGAAAGCTGTTGCTGGTCTTCACCGTCCCCCTGCAGCCTATTCACAGGCACAACAGGATCTGGGGCCCGGGCTTGCCCAGAGGAGGAACATCTCATGGCTCTCGTCCTCGGCAGGGCCTCTTTCCGAAAAGGCACACGTCCGGCTCCTTGTCCCACACGGAAGTTGGCACCCCTGAAGGATGTTGCTGGTCTTCACCGTCCCCCTGCAGCCTATTCACAGGCACAACAGGACTCATGACGCGGGCTTGCCCAGAGGAGGAACATCTCATGGCTCTCGTCCTTGGCAGGGCCTGATTCCGAAAAGGCACACGTCCGGCTCCTTGTCCCACACGGAAGGTGGCAGCCCTGAAAGCTGTTGCTGGTCTTCACCGTGCCCCTGCAGCCTATTCACAGGCACAACAGGATTCAGGACCCGGGCACGCCCAGAGGAGGAACATCTCATGGCTCTCGTCCTCGCCAGAGCCTGATTCCGGAAAGGCACATGTCCGGCTCCTTGTCCCACACGGAAGGTGGCAGGCTGGAATGATGTTGCTGGTCTTCACCGTCCCCCTGCAGCCTATTCACAGGCACAACAGGATCTGGGACCCGGGCTTGCCCAGAGGAGGAACATGTCATGGCTCTCGTCCTCGGCAGGGCCCCTTTCCGAAAAGGCACACGTCTGGCTCCTTGTCCCACACGGAAGGTGTCAGGCCGGAAAGCTGTTGCTGGTCTTCACCGTCCCCCTGCAGCCTATTCACAGGCACAACAGGATCTGGGACCCGGGCTTGCCCAGAGGAGGAACATCTCATGGCTCTCGTCCTCAGCAGAGCCTGTTTCCGAAAAGGCACACGTCCGGCTCCTTGTCCCACACGGAAGGTGGCAGCCCTGAAAGCTGTTGCTGGTCTTCACCGTCCCCCTGCAGCCTATTCACAGGTACAACAGGATTCAGGACCCGGGCTTGCCCAGAGGAGGAACATCTCATGGCTCTCGTCCTCGGCAGAGCCTGTTTCCGAGAAGGCACACGTCCGGCTCCTTGTCCCACACGGAAGGTCGCAGCCCTGAAAGATGTTGCTGGTCTTCACCGTCCCCCTGCAGCCTATTCACAGGCACAACAGGATTCACGACGCGGGCTTGCCCAGAGGAGGAACATCTCATGGCTCTCGTCCTCGGCGGAGCCTGATTCCGGAAAGGCACACGTCCGGCTCCTTGTCCCACACGGAAGGTGGCAGCCCTGAAAGCTGTTGCTGGTCTTCACCGTCCCCCTGCAGCCTATTCACAGGTACAACAGGATTCAGGACCCGGGCTTGCCCAGAGGAGGAACATCTCATGGCTCTCGTCCTTGGTAGAGCCTGTTTCTGAGAAGGCACACGTCCGGCTCCTTGTCCCACACGGAAGGTGGCAGCCCTGAAAGCTGTTGCTGGTCTTCACCGTCCCCCTGCAGCCTATTCACAGGCACAACAGGATTCAGGACCCGGGCTTGCCCAGAGGAGGAACTTCTCATGGCTCTTGTCCTCGACAGAGCCTCTTGCCGAAAAAGCACACGTCCGGCTCCTTGTCCCACACGGAAGGTGGCAGCCCTGAAAGCTGTTGCTGGTCTTCACCGTCCCCCTGCAGCCTTTTCACAGGCACAACAGGATCTGGGACCCGGGCTTGCCCAGAGGAGGAACATCTCATGGCTCTCGTCCTCGGCAGAGCCTGATTCCGGAAAGGCACATGTCCGGCTCCTTGTCCCACACGGAAGGTGGCAGGCTGGAAAGATGTTGCTGGTCTTCACCGTCCCCCTGCAGCCTATTCACAGGCACAACAGGATCTGGGACCCGGGCTTGCCCAGAGGAGGAACATCTCATGGCTCTCGTCCTCGGCAGGGCCTCTTCCCGAAAAGGCACACGTCCGGCTCCTTGTCCCACACGGAAGGTGGCAGGCCGGAAAGCTGTTGCTGGTCTTCACCGTCCCCCTGCAGCCTATTCACAGGCACAACAGGATCTGGGACCCGGGCTTGCCCAGAGGAGGAACATCTCATGGCTCTCGTCCTCAGCAGAGCCTGATTCCGAAAAGGCACACGTCCGGCTCCTTGTCCCACACGGAAGGTGGCAGCCCTGAAAGCTGTTGCTGGTCTTCACCGTCCCCCTGCAGCCTATTCACAGGTACAACAGGATTCAGGACCCGGGCTTGCCCAGAGGAGGAACTTCTCATGGCTCTCGTCCTCGGCAGAGCCTCTTTCCGAAAAGGCACACGTCCGGCTCCTTGTCCCACACGGAAGGTGGCAGCCCTGAAAGCTGTTGCTGGTCTTCACCGTCCCCCTGCAGCCTATTCACAGGCACAACAGGATCTGGGGCCCGGGCTTGCCCAGAGGAGGAACATCTCATGGCTCTCGTCCTTGGCAGGGCCTGTTTCCGAAAAGGCACACGTCCGGCTCCTTGTCCCACACGGAAGTTGGCACCCCTGAAGGATGTTGCTGGTCTGCAGCCTATTCACAGGTACAACAGGATTCATGACGCGGGCTTGCCCAGAGGAGGAACATCTCATGGCTCTCGTCGTTGGCAGGGCCTCTTTCCGAAAAGGCACACGTCCGGCTCCTTGTCCCACACGGAAGGTGGCAGCCCTGAAAGCTGTTGCTGGTCTTCACCGTCCCCCTGCAGCCTATTCACAGGCACAACAGGATTCACGATGCGGGCTTGCCCAGAGGAGGAACATCTCATGGCTCTCGTCCTCGGCAGGGCCTGTTTCCGAAAAGGCACACGTCCGGTTCCTTGTCCCACACGGAAGGTGGCAGCCCTGAAAGCTTTTCCTGGTTTCACCGTCCCCCTGCAGCTTATTCATAGGCACAAGAGGATCTGGGACCGGGGCTTGCCCAGAGGAGGAACATCTCATGGCTCTCGTCCTCGCCAGAGCCTGATTCCGAAAAGGCACACATCCGGCTCCTTTTCCCACACGGAAGGTGGCAGCCCTGAAAGCTGTTGCTGGTCTTCACCGTCCCCCTGCAGCCTATTCACAGGTACAACAGGATTCAGGACCCGGGCTTGCCCAGAGGAGGAACATCTCATGGCTCTCGTCCTTGGCAGAGCCTTTTTCCGAGAAGGCACACGTCCGGCTCCTTGTCCCACACGGAAGGTGGCAGCCCTGAAAGCTGTTGCTGGTCTTCACCGTCCCCCTGCAGCCTATTCACAGGCACAACAGGATCTTGGACCCGGGCTTGCCCAGAGGAGGAACATCTCATGGCTCTCGTCCTCGGCAGAGTCTGATTCCGGAAAGGCACACGTCCGGCCCCTTGTCCCACACGGAAGGTGGCAGCCCTGAAAGCTGTTGCTGGTCTTCACCGTCCCCCTGCAGCCTATTCACAGGCACAACAGGATCTGGGGCCCGGGCTTGCCCAGAGGAGGAACATCTCATGGCTCTCGTCCTCGGCAGGGCCTCTTTCCGAAAAGGCACACGTCCGGCTCCTTGTCCCACACGGAAGTTGGCACCCCTGAAGGATGTTGCTGGTCTTCACCGTCCCCCTGCAGCCTATTCACAGGCACAACAGGACTCATGACGCGGGCTTGCCCAGAGGAGGAACATCTCATGGCTCTCGTCCTTGGCAGGGCCTGATTCCGAAAAGGCACACGTCCGGCTCCTTGTCCCACACGGAAGGTGGCAGCCCTGAAAGCTGTTGCTGGTCTTCACCGTGCCCCTGCAGCCTATTCACAGGCACAACAGGATTCAGGACCCGGGCACGCCCAGAGGAGGAACATCTCATGGCTCTCGTCCTCGCCAGAGCCTGATTCCGGAAAGGCACATGTCCGGCTCCTTGTCCCACACGGAAGGTGGCAGGCTGGAATGATGTTGCTGGTCTTCACCGTCCCCCTGCAGCCTATTCACAGGCACAACAGGATCTGGGACCCGGGCTTGCCCAGAGGAGGAACATGTCATGGCTCTCGTCCTCGGCAGGGCCCCTTTCCGAAAAGGCACACGTCTGGCTCCTTGTCCCACACGGAAGGTGTCAGGCCGGAAAGCTGTTGCTGGTCTTCACCGTCCCCCTGCAGCCTATTCACAGGCACAACAGGATCTGGGACCCGGGCTTGCCCAGAGGAGGAACATCTCATGGCTCTCGTCCTCAGCAGAGCCTGTTTCCGAAAAGGCACACGTCCGGCTCCTTGTCCCACACGGAAGGTGGCAGCCCTGAAAGCTGTTGCTGGTCTTCACCGTCCCCCTGCAGCCTATTCACAGGTACAACAGGATTCAGGACCCGGGCTTGCCCAGAGGAGGAACATCTCATGGCTCTCGTCCTCGGCAGAGCCTGTTTCCGAGAAGGCACACGTCCGGCTCCTTGTCCCACACGGAAGGTCGCAGCCCTGAAAGATGTTGCTGGTCTTCACCGTCCCCCTGCAGCCTATTCACAGGCACAACAGGATTCACGACGCGGGCTTGCCCAGAGGAGGAACATCTCATGGCTCTCGTCCTCGGCGGAGCCTGATTCCGGAAAGGCACACGTCCGGCTCCTTGTCCCACACCGAAGGTGGCAGCCCTGAAAGCTGTTGCTGGTCTTCACCGTCCCCCTGCAGCCTATTCACAGGCACAACAGGATCTGGGACCCGGGCTTGCCCAGAGGAGGAACATCTCATGGCTCTCATCCTCGGCAGGGCCTGTTTCCGAAAAGGCACACGTCCGGCTCCTTGTCCCACACGGAAGGTGGCAGCCCTGAAAGCTTTTCCTGGTCTTCACCGTCCCCCTGCAGCTTATTCACAGGCACAACAGGATCTGGGACCCTGGCTTGCCCAGAGGAGGAACATCTCATGTCTCTCATCCTCGGCAGGTCCTGTTTCCGAAAAGGCACACGTCCGGCTCCTTGTCCCACACGGAAGGTGGCAGCCCTGAAAGATGTTGCTGGTCTTCAACGTCCCCCTGCAGCCTATTCACAGGTACAACAGGATTCAGGACCCGGGCTTGCCCAGAGGAGGAACATCTCATGGCTCTCGTCCTTGGTAGAGCCTGTTTCTGAGAAGGCACACGTCCGGCTCCTTGTCCCACACGGAAGGTGGCAGCCCTGAAAGCTGTTGCTGGTCTTCACCGTCCCCCTGCAGCCTATTCACAGGCACAACAGGATTCAGGACCCGGGCTTGCCCAGAGGAGGAACTTCTCATGGCTCTCGTCCTCGGCAGAGCCTGTTTCCGAGAAGGCACACGTCCGGCTCCTTTTCCTACACGGAAGGTCGCAGCCCTGAAAGATGTTGCTGGTCTTCACCGTCCCCCTGCAGCCTATTCACAGGCACAACAGGATTCACGACGCGGGGTTGCCCAGAGGAGGAACATCTCATGGCTCTCATCCTCGGCAGGGCCTGTTTCCGAAAAGGCACACGTCCGGCTCCTTGTCCCACACGGAAGGTGGCAGCCCTGAAAGCTTTTCCTGGTCTTCACCGTCCCCCTGCAGCTTATTCACAGGCACAACAGGATCTGGGACCCTGGCTTGCCCAGAGGAGGAACATCTCATGTCTCTCATCCTCGGCAGGTCCTGTTTCCGAAAAGGCACACATCCGGCTCCTTGTCCCACACGGAAGGTGGCAGCCCTGAAAGATGTTGCTGGTCTTCAACGTCCCCCTGCAGCCTATTCACAGGTACAACAGGATTCAGGACCCGGGCTTGCCCAGAGGAGGAACATCTCATGGCTCTCGTCCTTGGTAGAGCCTGTTTCTGAGAAGGCACACGTCCGGCTCCTTGTCCCACACGGAAGGTGGCAGCCCTGAAAGCTGTTGCTGGTCTTCACCGTCCCCCTGCAGCCTATTCACAGGCACAACAGGATTCAGGACCCGGGCTTGCCCAGAGGAGGAACTTCTCATGGCTCTCGTCCTCGGCAGAGCCTGTTTCCGAGAAGGCACACGTCCGGCTCCTTGTCCTACACGGAAGGTCGCAGCCCTGAAAGATGTTGCTGGTCTTCACCGTCCCCCTGCAGCCTATTCACAGGCACAACAGGATTCACGACGCGGGCTTGCCCAGAGGAGGAACATCTCATGGCTCTCATCCTCGGCAGGGCCTGTTTCCGAAAAGGCACACGTCCGGCTCCTTGTCCCACACGGAAGGTGGCAGCCCTGAAAGCTTTTCCTGGTTTCACCGTCCCCCTGCAGCTTATTCACAGGCACAACAGTATCTGGGACCCTCGCTTGCCCAGAGGAGGAACAGCTCATGTCTCTCATCCTCGGCAGGGCCTGTTTCCGAAAAGACACACATACGGCTACTTGTCCCACACGGAAGGTGGCAGCCCTGAAAGCTGTTGCTGGTCTTCACCGTCCCCCTGCAGCCTATTCACAGGCACAACAGGATTCAGGACCCGGGCTTGCCCAGAGGAGGAACATCTCATGGCTCTCGTCCTTGGCAGAGCCTGTTTCCGAGAAGGCACACGTCCGGCTCATTGTCCCACACGGAAGGTGGCAGCCCTGAAAGCTGTTGCTGGTCTTCACCGTCCCCCTGCAGCCTATTCACAGGCACAACAGAATCTGGGACCCGGGCTTGCCCAGAGGAGGAATATCTCATGGCTCTCGTCCTCGGCAGAGTCTGATTCTGGAAAGACACACGTCCGGCCCCTTGTCCCACACGGAAGGTGGCAGCCCTGAAAGCTGTTGCTGGTCTTCACCGTCCCCCTGCAGCCTATTCACAGGCACAACAGGATCTGGGGCCCGGGCTTGCCCAGAGGAGGAACATCTCATGGCTCTCGTCCTCGGCAGGGCCTCTTTCCGAAAAGGCACACGTCCGGCTCCTTGTCCCACACGGAAGTTGGCACCCCTGAAGGATGTTGCTGGTCTTCACCGTCCCCCTGCAGCCTATTCACAGGCACAACAGGACTCATGACGCGGGCTTGCCCAGAGGAGGAACATCTCATGGCTCTCGTCCTTGGCAGGGCCTCTTTCCGAAAAGGCACATGTCCGGCTCCTTGTCCCACACGGAAGGTGGCAGGCTGGAATGATGTTGCTGGTCTTCACCGTCCCCCTGCAGCCTATTCACAGGCACAACAGGATCTGGGACCCGGGCTTGCCCAGAGGAGGAACATGTCATGGCTCTCGTCCTCGGCAGGGCCCCTTTCCGAAAAGGCACACGTCTGGCTCCTTGTCCCACACGGAAGGTGTCAGGCCGGAAAGCTGTTGCTGGTCTTCACCGTCCCCCTGCAGCCTATTCACAGGCACAACAGGATCTGGGACCCGGGCTTGCCCAGAGGAGGAACATCTCATGGCTCTCGTCCTCAGCAGAGCCTGATTCCGAAAAGGCACACGTCCGGCTCCTTGTCCCACACGGAAGGTGGCAGCCCTGAAAGCTGTTGCTGGTCTTCACCGTCCCCCTGCAGCCTATTCACAGGTACAACAGGATTCAGGACCCGGGCTTGCCCAGAGGAGGAACATCTCATGGCTCTCGTCCTCGGCAGAGCCTGTTTCCGAGAAGGCACACGTCCGGCTCCTTGTCCCACACGGAAGGTCGCAGCCCTGAAAGATGTTGCTGGTCTTCACCGTCCCCCTGCAGCCTATTCACAGGCACAACAGGATTCACGACGCGGGCTTGCCCAGAGGAGGAACATCTCATGGCTCTCGTCCTCGGCGGAGCCTGATCCCGGAAAGGCACACGTCCGGCTCCTTGTCCCACACAGAAGGTGGCAGCCCTGAAAGCTGTTGCTGGTCTTCACCGTCCCCCTGCAGCCTATTCACAGGCACAACAGGATCTGGGACCCGGGCTTGCCCAGAGGAGGAACATCTCATGGCTCTCATCCTCGGCAGGGCCTGTTTCCGAAAAGGCACACGTCCGGCTCCTTGTCCCACACGGAAGGTGGCAGCCCTGAAAGCTTTTCCTGGTCTTCACCGTCCCCCTGCAGCTTATTCACAGGCACAACAGGATCTGGGACCCTGGCTTGCCCAGAGGAGGAACATCTCATGTCTCTCATCCTCGGCAGGTCCTGTTTCCGAAAAGGCACACATCCGGCTCCTTGTCCCACACGGAAGGTGGCAGCCCTGAAAGCTGTTGCTGGTCTTCACCGTCCCCCTGCAGCCTATTCACAGGTACAACAGGATTCAGGACCCGGGCTTGCCCAGAGGAGGAACATCTCATGGCTCTCGTCCTTGGTAGAGCCTGTTTCTGAGAAGGCACACGTCCGGCTCCTTGTCCCACACGGAAGGTGGCAGCCCTGAAAGCTGTTGCTGGTCTTCACCGTCCCCCTGCAGCCTATTCACAGGCACAACAGGATTCAGGACCCGGGCTTGCCCAGAGGAGGAACATCTCATGGCTCTCGTCCTCGGCGGAGACTCTTGCCGAAAAAGCACACGTCCGGCTCCTTGTCCCACACGGAAGGTGGCAGCCCTGAAAGCTGTTGCTGGTCTTCACCGTACCCCTGCAGCCTTTTCACAGGCACAACAGGATCTGGGACCCGGGCTTGCCCAGAGGAGGAACATCTCATGGCTCTCGTCCTCGGCAGAGCCTGATTCCGGAAAGGCACATGTCCGGCTCCTTGTCCCACACGGAAGGTGGCAGGCTGGAAAGATGTTGCTGGTGTTCACCGTCCCCCTGCAGCCTATTCACAGGCACAACAGGATCTGGGACCCGGGCTTGCCCAGAGGAGGAACATCTCATGGCTCTCGTCCTCGGCAGGGCCTCTTCCCGAAAAGGCACACGTCCGGCTCCTTGTCCCACACGGAAGGTGGCAGGCCGGAAAGCTGTTGCTGGTCTTCACCGTCCCCCTGCAGCCTATTCACAGGCACAACAGGATCTGGGACCCGGGCTTGCCCAGAGGAGGAACATCTCATGGCTCTCGTCCTCAGCAGAGCCTGATTCCGAAAAGGCACACGTCCGGCTCCTTGTCCCACACGGAAGGTGGCAGCCCTGAAAGCTGTTGCTGGTCTTCACCGTCCCCCTGCAGCCTATTCACAGGTACAACAGGATTCAGGACCCGGGCTTGCCCAGAGGAGGAACTTCTCATGGCTCTCGTCCTCGGCAGAGCCTCTTTCCGAAAAGGCACACGTCCGGCTCCTTGTCCCACACGGAAGGTGGCAGCCCTGAAAGCTGTTGCTGGTCTTCACCGTCCCCCTGCAGCCTATTCACAGGCACAACAGGATCTGGGACCCGGGCTTGCCCAGAGGAGGAACATCTCATGGCTCTCGTCCTCGGCAGAGTCTGATTCTGGAAAGGCACACGTCCGGTTCCTTGTCCCACACGGAAGGTGGCAGCCCTGAAAGCTGTTGCTGGTCTTCACCGTCCCCCTGCAGCCTATTCACAGGCACAACAGGATCTGGGACCCGGGCTTGCCCAGAGGAGGAACATCTCATGGCTCTCGTCCTCGGCAGGGCCCCTTTCCGAAAAGGCACACGTCTGGCTCCTTGTCCCACACGGAAGGTGTCAGGCCGGAAAGCTGTTGCTGGTCTTCACCGTCCCCCTGCAGCCTATTCACTGGCACAACAGGATCTGGGACCCTGGCTTGCCCAGAGGAGGAACATCTCATGGCTCTCGTCCTTGGCAGAGCCTGTTTCCGAGAAGGCACACGTCCGGCTCCTTGTCCCACACGGAAGGTCGCAGCCCTGAAAGCTGTTGCTGGTCTTCACCGTCCCCCTGCAGCCTATTCACAGGCACAACAGGATTCATGACGCGGGCTTGCCCAGAGGAGGAACATCTCATGGCTCTCGTCCTCGGCAGGGCCTCTTTCCGAAAAGGCACACGTCCGGCTCCTTGTCCCACACGGAAGTTGGCACCCCTGAAGGATGTTGCTGCTCTTCACCGTCCCCCTGCAGCCTATTCACAGGCACAACAGGATTCATGACGCGGGCTTGCCCAGAGGAGGAACATCTCATGGCTCTCGTCGTTGGCAGGGCCTCTTTCCGAAAAGGCACACGTCCGGCTCCTTGTCCCACACGGAAGGTGACAGCCCTGAAAGCTGTTGCTGGTCTTCACCGTCCCCCTGCAGCCTATTCACAGGCACAACAGGATTCACGATGCGGGCTTGCCCAGAGGAGGAACATCTCATGGCTCTCGTCCTTGGCAGGGCCTGTTTCCGAAAAGGCACACGTCCGGCTCCTTGTCCCACACGCAAGGTGGCAGCCCTGAAAGCTTTTCCTGGTTTCACCGTCCCCCTGCAGCTTATTCATAGGCACAAGAGGATCTGGGACCCTGGCTTGCCCAGAGGAGGAACATCTCATGTCTCTCATCCTCGGCAGGGCCTGTTTCCGAAAAGGCACACATC